>NW_027140370.1:0-42802 GCF_036365525.1 Heterodontus francisci | reverse complement strand
TATTCACTCAATCTCTCCTTTTCTCTCTCTCTCTCTCTCTCTCCATTCACTCAATCTCTCTTCACTCTCTCTCTCTCTCTCTCTCCATTCACTCAATCTCTCTCTCTCCCTCTCCCTCTCTCCATTCACTCAATCTCTCTTCTGTCTCTCTCCCTCCAGCCACTAAATCTCTCTTCTCTCTCTCTCTCTCTCTCTCTCTCTCCATTCACTCAATCTCTCTCCTCTGTCTCTCTCTCACTCTCTCTCCATTCACTCAATCACTCTTCTCTCTCTCTTCCCTCCCTCTCTCTCCATTCACTCAATCTCTCTTCTCTATCTCTCTATCTCTCTATCGCTCTCTCTGTCCATTCACTCAATCTCTCTTCCCTCTCTCTCTCTCTCTCTCCATTCACTCAATCTCACTTCTCTCTCTCTCTCCAAACACTCAATCTCTCCTCTCTCTCTCTCTCTCTCTCTCTCCCTCTCTCTCTCTTCCATTCACTCAATCTCACTTCTCTCTCCATCTCTCTCTCTCTTTCTCCATTCACTTAATCTCTCTTCTCTCTCTCGCTTCTCTCTCTCTCTCCATTCACACAATCTCTCTTCTCTCTCTCTCTCTCTTTCTCTCCATTCACTCAATCTCTCATCCCTCTCTCTCCATTCACTCAGTCTCTCTCTCTCACGCTCTCGCTCCATTCACTCAATCTCTATTCGCTCTCACTCTCTTTCTCTCTCTCTCTCCCTCTCTCTCTCTCTCCATTCACTCAATCTCTTCTCTGCCTCTCTCTCTATCTCTCTCTCTCTTCTCTTCTCTCTCTCTCTCTCCATTCACTCAATCTCACTCTCTCTCTATCTCTCTCTCTGTCTCTCCATTCACTCAATCTCTCTTCTCTCTCTCTCTCTCCATTCACTCAATTGCTTTTCTCTCTCTCTCTCTCTCTTTCTCCAATCACTCAATTTCTATTCTCTCTCTCTCTCTCTCTTTATCTCTCTCTCTCTCTCCATTCACTCAATCTCTATTCACTCTCACTCTCTCTCTCTCTCCCTCTCTATCTCCATTCACTCAATCTCTTCTCTCCCTCTCTCTCTCTCTCTGCTCTCTCTCTCTCTATCTCTCTCTCTCCATTCACTCAATCTCACTCTCTCTCTAACTATCTCTGTCTCTCCATTCGCTCAATCTCTCTTCTCTCTCTCTCTCTCTCTCTCCATTCACTTAATTGCTTTTCTCTCTCTCTCTCTTTCTCCATTCACTCAATCTCTTTCGCTCTCTCTCTCTCTCTCTCTCTCTCCATTCACTCAATCTCCTCTCTCTCTCTCTCTCTCTCTCTATCGCTCTCACTGTCCATTCACTCAATCTCTCTTCTCTATCTCTCTCTCTCTCCATTCACTCAGTCTCACTTCTCTCTCTCTCTCTCCATTCACTCAATCTCTCTCTCTCTCTCTCTCCCTCTCTCTCTTCCTCCCCATTCACTCAATCTCTCTTCTCTCTCTCTCTCTCTCTCCATTCACTCAATCTCTCTTATCTCTCTCACTGTCTCTCTCCATTCACTCAGTCTCTCTTCTCTCTCTCTCTCTCCATTCACTCAATCTCTCTTCTCTCTCTCTCTCTCCATTCACTCAATCTCACTTCTCTCTCTCTCTCTCTCTCCATTCACTCAATCTCTCTTCTCTCTCTCACTGTCTCTCTCCATTCACTCAATCTCTCTTCATTCACTCTCTCATTCACTCAATCTCTATTCTCTCTCTCTCTTTCGACATCTCTCCCTCACTCTCTCTCTCTCTCTCCATTCACTCAATCTCACTCTCTCTCTCTCTCTCTCTCTCTCTCTCTCTCTATTCACTCAATCTGTCTTCCCTCTCTCTCCCTCCCTCTCTTTCTCTCTCTCTCCAATCACACAATCTCTCTTCTCTCTCTCTCTCCATTCACTCAATCTCTCTTCTCTCTCTCTCTCTCTCTCTCTCCATTCACTCAATCTATCCTCTCTCTGTCTCTCTCTCCATTCACTCAATCTCTCTTCTCTCTCTCTCTCTCTCTCTCTCTCCATTCACTCAATCTCTCTTCTCTTCTCTCTCTCTCTCTTCTCCATTCACTCAAGCTCGCTTCTCTCTCTCACTCCATTCACTCAATCTCTCTTCTCTCTGTCTCTCTCTCCATTCTCTCAATCTCTCTTCTCTCTCTCTCTCTCCATTCACTCAATCTCTCTTCTCTCTCTCTCTCTCATTCACTCATCTGACTTCTCTCTCTCTCTCTCTCTCATTCACTCAATCTCTCTTCTCTCTCTCACCGTCTCTCTCCATTCATTCAGTCTCTCTTCTCTCTCTCTCTCTCTCTCTCTCTCTCCATTCACTCAATCTCTCTTATCTCTCTCTCTCTCCATTCACTCAATCTCACTTCTCTCTCTCTCTCTCTCTCCATTCAACTCAATCTCTCTTCTCTCTCTCACTGTCTCTCTCCATTCACTCAATCTCTCTTCATTCACTCTCTCCATTCACTCAATCTCTATTCTCTCTCGCTTTCGGCAACTCTCCCTCACTCTCTATCTCTCCATTCACTCAATCTCTCTCTCTCTCTCTCTCTCTCTCCATTCACTCATCGTCTTCCCTCTCTCTCTCTCGCTCTCTTTCTCTCTCTCTCCATTCACACAATCTCTCTTCTCTCTCTCTCTCCATTCACTCAATCTCTCTTCTCTCTCTCTCTGTCTCTCTCTCCATTCCCTCAAACTCTCTTCTCTTCTCTCTCTCTCTCTCCATTCACTCAAGCTCGCTTCTCTCTCTCTCACTCCATTCACTCTATCTCTCTTCTCTCTCTCTCTCTCTCCATTTCACGCAATCTCTCTCTCTCTCTCTCTCTCTCTCTCTCTCTCTCTCCATTCACTCAATCTCTCTTCTCTTTCTCTCTCTCTCTCTCTCCATTCACTCAAGCTCACTTCTCTCTCTCCACTGCATTCACTCAATCTCTCTTCTCTCTGTCTCTCTCTCCCATCTCTCTCAATCTCTCTTCTCTCTCTCTCCATTCACTCAATCTCTCTTCTCTCTCTCTCTCTCTCTCTCTCTCTCTCACTCCATTCACTCAAGCTCTCTTCTCTCTCTCTCCTCTCTCTCTCTCTCTCTCTCTCTCTCTCTCCATTCACTCAATCTCTCTTCTCTCTCTCTCTCTCTCTCTCTCCATTCACTCAATCTCTCTTCTCTCTCTCTCTCTCTCCATTCACTCTATCTCTCTTCTCTCTGTCTCTCTCTCCGTTCACTTAATCTATCTTCTCTCTCTCTCTCTCTCTCTCTCTCTCTCTCCATTCACTCAATCTCTCTTCTCTCTCTCTCTCTCCAGTCACTCAATCTCTCTTCTCTCACTCTCTCTCTCTCTCCGTTCACTCAATCTCTCTTATCTGTCTCTCTCTCTCTCCCTCTCTCCTCTCTCTCTCTCTCTCTCTCTCCATTCACTCAATCTCTCTTCTCTCTCTCTCTCTCCAGTCACTCAATCTCTCTTCTCTCACTCTCTCTCTCTCTCCGTTCACTCAATCTCTCTTATCTGTCTCTCTCTCTCTCCCTCATCTCTCTCTCTCTCTCTCCATTCACTCAATCTCTCTTCACTCTCTCTCTCCATTCCCTCAATCTCTCTTCTCTCTGTCTCTCTCTCTCTCTTTCTCTCTGTCTCCATTCACTCAATCTCTCTTCTCTCTCTCTCTCTCTCTCCATTCACTCAATCTCCCTTCTCGCTCTCTCTCTCTCTCTCTCTCTGTCCATTCACTCAATCTCTCTTCACTCTCTCTCTCTCTCCATTCACTCAATCTCTCTTCTCTCTCTCTCTCTCTCTCTCTCTCTCTCTCTCTCCATTCACTCAATCTCTCTTCTCTCTCTCTCTCTCTCTCCGTTCACTCAATCTCTCTTCTCTCTCTCTCTCTCTCTCCATTCACTCACATCTCTCCTCTCTCTGTCTCTCTCTCCATTCACTCAATCTCTCTTCCCTCTCTCTCTCTCTCTCTCCATTCACTCAATCTCTCTTCTCTCTCTCTCTCTCTCTCTCTCTCTCTCTCTCTCTCTCTCTATCGCTCTCACTGTCCATTCACTCAATCTCTCTTCTCTCTCTCTCACTCTCTCTCCATTCACTCAGTCTCTCTTCTCTCTCTCTCTCTCCATTCACTCAATCTCTCTCTCTCTCTCTCTTCCTCCCCATTCACTCAATCTCTCTTCTCTCTCTCTCTCTCCATTCACTCAAACTCACTTCTCTCTCTCTCTCTCTCCAATCACTCAAACTCTCTTCTCTCTCTCACTGTCTCTCTCCATTCACTCAATCTCTCTTCTCTCTCTCTCACCATTCACTCAATCTCTATTCACTCTCACTCTCTCTCTCTCCCTCTCTCTCTCCATTCACTCAATCTCCTCTCTCCCTCTCTCTCTATGACTCTCTCTCTCTCTATCTCTCTATCTCTCTCTCTCTCTCTCTCCTTCACTCAATCTCTCTCTTCTCTCTCTCTCTCTCTCTCTCACCATTCACTCAATCTCTATTCACTCTCTCTATCTCTCTCTCTCTCTATCTCTCTCTGTCTCTCCATTCACTCAATCTCTCTTCTCTCTCTCTCCATTCACTCAATCTCTCTTATCTCTCTCTCTCTCCATTCACTCAATCTCACTTCTCTCTCTCTCTCTCTCTCTCTCCATTCACTCAATCTCTCTTCTCACTCTCACTGTCTCTCTCCATTCACTCAATCTCTCTTCATTCACTCTCTCCATTCACTCAATCTCTATTCTCTCTCGCTTTCGGCATCTCTCCCTCACTCTCTATCTCTCCATTCACTCAATCTCTCTCTCTCTCTCTCTCTCTCTCCATTCACTCAATCTGTCTTCCCTCTCTCTCTCTCGCTCTCTTTCTCTCTCTCTCCATTCACACAATCTCTCTTCTCTCTCTCTCTCCATTCACTCAATCTCTCTTCTCTCTCTCTCACTCCATTCACTCAATTGCTTTACTCTCTCTCTCTCTCTCTTTCTCCAATGACTCAATCTCTATACTCTCTCTCTCTCTCTCTCTCATCTTTCTCTCTCTCTCTCTCTCCATTCACTCAATCTCACTCTCTCTCTAACTATCTCTGTCTCTCCATTCGCTCATCTCTCTTCTCTCTCTCTCTCTCTCCATTCACTCAATCTCTCTTCTCTCTCTCTCACTCCATTCACTCAATTGCTTTTCTCTCTCTCTCTCTCTCTTTCTCAATGACTCAATCTCTATTCTCTCTCTCTCTCTCTCTCTCTCTCTTCTCTCTCTCTCTCTCTCCATTCACTCAATCTCACTCTCTCTCTAACTATCTCTGTCTCTCCATTCGCTCAATCTCTCTTCTCTCTCTCTCTCTCTCCATTCACTTAATTGCTTTTCTCTCTCTCTCTCTTCTCCATTCACTCAATCTCTTTTCGCTCTCTCTCTCTCTCTCTCTCTCTCTCTCTCTCTCTCCATTCACTCAATCTCCTCTCTCTCTCTCTCTCTATCGCTCTCACTGTCCATTCACTCAATCTCTCTTCTCTCTCTCTCTCTCTCTCTCTCCATTCACTCAGTCTCTCTCTCTCTCTCTCTCCATTCACTCAATCTCTCTCTCTCTCTCTCTCTCTCTCTCTCTTCCTCCCCATTCACTCAATCTCTCTTCACTCACTCTCTCTCTCCATTCACTCAATCTCACTTCTCTCTCTCTCTCTCTTCCATTCACTCAATCTCTCTTCTCTCTCTCACTGTCTCTCTCCATTCACTCAGTCTCTCTTCTCTCTCTCTCTCTCTCCATTCAATCAATCTCTCTCTCTCTCTCTCTCTCTCTCTCCCCATTCACTCAATCTCTCTTCCTCACTCTCTCTCACTCTCTCTCAGCATTCACTCAATCTCTCTTTTCTCTCTCTCTCACTCTCTCTCCATTCACTCAAACTCTCTTCACTCTTTCTCTCTCTCTCTCTCCATTCATTCAATCTCTCTCTCTCCCTCTCCCCTCTCTCCATTCACTCAATCTCTCTTCTGTCTCTCTCTCTCCAGCCACTAAATCTCTCTTCTCTCTCTCTCTCTCTCTCTCTCTCTCCATTCACTCAATCTCTCTCCTCTGTCTCTCTCTCACTCTCTCTCCATTCACTCAATCACTCTTCTCTCTCTCTCCCTCCCTCTCTCTCCATTCACTCAATCTCTCTTCTCTATCTCTCTATCTCTCTATCGCTCTCTCTGTCCATTCACTCAATCTCTCTTCCCTCTCTCTCTCTCTCTCTCCATTCACTCAATCTCATTCTCTCTCTCTCTCTCCAAACACTCAATCTCTCTCTCTCTCTCTCTCTCTCCATTCACTCAATCTCACTTATCTCTCTATCTCTCTCTCTCTTTCTCCATTCACTTAATCCCTCTTCTCTCTCTCGCTTCTCTCTCTCTCTCCATTCACACAATCTCTCTTCTCTCTCTCTCTCTCTTTCTCTCCATTCACTCAATCTCTCATCCCTCTCTCTCCATTCACTCAGTCTCTCTCTCTCTCGCTCTCGCTCCATTCACTCAATCTCTATTCGCTCTCACTCTCTTTCTCTCTCTCTCTCCCTCTCTCTCTCTCTCCATTCACTCAATCTCTTCTCTGCCTCCCTCTCTCTCTCTCTCTCTCTCTCTCTCTCTCTCTCTCTCTCTCTCCATTCACTCAATCTCACTCTCTCTCTATCTCTCTCTCTGTCTCTCCATTCACTCAATCTCTCTTCTCTCTCTCTCTCTCCATTCACTCAATTGCTTTTCTCTCTCTCTCTCTCTCTTTCTCCAATCACTCAATCTCTATCTCTCTCTCTCTCTCTCTCTCTCTTTATCTCTCTCTCTTTCTCTCCATTCACTCAATCTCTATTCACTCTCACTCTCTCTCTCTCTCCCTCTCTCTCTGTCCATTCACTCAATCTCTCTTCACTCTCTCTCTCTCTCCATTCACTCAATCTCTCTTCTCTCTCTCTCTCTCTCTCTCTCTCTCTCTCTCCATTCACTCAATCTCTCTTCTCTCTCTCTCTCTCCGTTCACTCAATCTCTCTTCTCTCTCCCTCTCTCTCTCTCTCTCCATTCACTCAATCTCACTTCTCTCTCTCTCTCTCCAAACACTCAATCTCAAATCTCTCTCTCTCTCTCTCTCTCTCTCTCCCTCTCTCTCTCTCTCCATTCACTCAATCTCACTTATCTCTCTATCTCTCTCTCTCTTTCTCCATTCACTTAATCCCTCTTCTCTCTCTCGCTTCTCTCTCTCTCTCCATTCACACAATCTCTCTTCTCTCTCTCTCTCTCTTTCTCTCCATTCACTCAATCTCTCATCCCTCTCTCTCCATTCACTCAGTCTCTCTCTCTCTCTCTCTCGCTCCATTCACTCAATCTCTATTCGCTCTCATTCTCTTTCTCTCTCTCTCTCCCTCTCTCTCTCTCTCCATTCACTCAATCTCTTCTCTGCCTCCCTCTCTCTCTCTCTCTCTCTCTCTATCTCTCTCTCTCTCTCTCTCCATTCACTCAATCTCACTCTCTCTCTATCTCTCTCTCTGTCTCTCCATTCACTCAATCTCTCTTCTCTCTCTCTCTCTCCATTCACTCAATTGCTTTTCTCTCTCTCTCTCTCTCTTTCTCCAATCACTCTATCTCTATTCTCTCTCTCTCTCTCTCTTTATCTCTCTCTCTTTCTCTCCATTCACTCAATCTCTATTCACTCTCACTCTCTCTCTCTCTCCCTCTCTCTCTCTCCATTCACTCAATCTCTTCTCTCCCTCTCTCTCTCTCTCTCTCTCTCTCTCTCTCTCTGTCCATTCACTCAATCTCTCTTCACTCTCTCTCTCTCTCCATTCACTCAATCTCTCTTCTCTCTCTCTCTCTCTCTCTCTCTCTCTCTCTCTCCATTCACTCAATCTCTCTTCTCTCTCTCTCTCTCTCTCCATTCACTCAATCTCTCTTCTCTCTCTCTCTCTCTCTCTCCATTCACTCAATCTCTCCTCTCTCTGTCTCTCTCTCCATTCAATCAATCTCTCTTCCCTCTCTCTCTCTCTCTCTCTCCATTCACTCAATCTCTCTTCTCTCTCTCTCTCTCTCTCTCTCTCTCTCTCTCTCTCTATCGCTCTCACTGTCCATTCACTCAATCTCTCTTCTCTCTCTCTCACTCTCTCTCCATTCACTCAGTCTCTCTTCTCTCTCTCTCTCTCCATTCACTCAATCTCTCTCTCTCTCTCTCTTCCTCCCCATTCACTCAATCTCTCTTCTCTCTCTCTCTCTCCATTCACTCAAACTCACTTCTCTCTCTCTCTCTCTCTCCAATCACTCAAACTCTCTTCTCTCTCTCACTGTCTCTCTCTATTCACTCAATCTCTCTTCTCTCTCTCTCACCATTCACTCAATCTCTATTCACTCTCACTCTCTCTCTCTCTCCCTCTCTCTCTCCATTCACTCAATCTCCTCTCTCCCTCTCTCTCTATGACTCTCTCTCTCTCTCTATCTCTCTATCTCTCTCTCTCTCTCTCTCCTTCACTCAATCTCTCTCTTCTCTCTTCTCTCTCTCTCTCTCTCCATTCAATCAATCTCTCTTCTCTCTCTCTCTCTCTCTCTCTCTCCCCATTCACTCAATCTCTCTTCTCTCTCTCTCTCTCTCTCAGCATTCACTCAATCTCTCTTTTCTCTCTCTCTCTCTCTCTCTCCATTCACTCAATCTCTCTTCACTCTTTCTCTCTCTCTCTCTCCATTCATTCAATCTCTCTCTCTCCCTCTCCCTCTCTCCATTCACTCAATCTCTCTTCTGTCTCTCTCTCTCCAGCCACTAAATCTCTCTTCTCTCTCTCTCTCTCTCTCTCTCTCCATTCACTCAATCTCTCTCCTCTGTCTCTCTCTCACTCTCTCTCCATTCAATCAATCACTCTTCTCTCTCTCTCCCTCCCTCTCTCTCCATTCACTCAATCTCTCTTCTCTATCTCTCTATCTCTCTATCGCTCTCTCTGTCCATTCACTCAATCTCTCTTCCCTCTCTCTCTCTCTCTCTCCATTCACTCAATCTCACTTCTCTCTCTCTCTCTCCAAACACTCAATCTCTCCTCTCTCTCTCTCTCTCTCTCTCTCTCTCTCTCTCCCTCTCTCTCTCTCTCCATTCACTCAATCTCACTTATCTCTCTATCTCTCTCTCTCTTTCTCCATTCACTTAATCCCTCTTCTCTCTCTCGCTTCTCTCTCTCTCTCCATTCACACAATCTCTCTTCTCTCTCTCTCTCTCTTTCTCTCCATTCACTCAATCTCTCATCCCTCTCTCTCCATTCACTCAGTCTCTCTCTCTCTCGCTCTCGCTCCATTCACTCAATCTCTATTCGCTCTCACTCTCTTTCTCTCTCTCTCTCCCTCTCTCTCTCTCTCCATTCACTCAATCTCTTCTCTGCCTCCCTCTCTATCTCTCTCTCTCTCTCTATCTCTCTCTCTCTCTCTCTCCATTCACTCAATCTCACTCTCTCTCTATCTCTCTCTCTGTCTCTCCATTCACTCAATCTCTCTTCTCTCTCTCTCTCTCCATTCACTCAATTGCTTTTCTCTCTCTCTCTCTCTCTTTCTCCAATCACTCAATCTCTATTCTCTCTCTCTCTCTCTCTCTCTCTTTATCTCTCTCTCTTTCTCTCCATTCACTCAATCTCTATTCACTCTCACTCTCTCTCTCTCTCCCTCTCTCTCTCTCCATTCACTCAATCTCTTCTCTCCCTCTCTCTCTCTCTCTCTCTCTCTCTCTCTGTCCATTCACTCAATCTCTCTTCACTCTCTCTCTCTCTCCATTCACTCAATCTCTCTTCTCTCTCTCTCTCTCTCTCTCTCTCTCTCTCTCCATTCACTCAATCTCTCTTCTCTCTCTCTCTCTCTCTCTCTCCGTTCACTCAATCTCTCTTCTCTCTCTCTCTCTCTCTCTCTCTCTCCATTCACTCAATCTCTCCTCTCTCTGTCTCTCTCTCCATTCACTCAATCTCTCTTCTCTCTCTCTCTCTCTCTCTCTCTCTCTCTCTCTCTATCGCTCTCACTGTCCATTCACTCAATCTCTCTTCTCTCTCTCTCACTCTTTCTCCATTCACTCAGTCTCTCTTCTCTCTCTCTCTCTCCATTCACTCAATCTCTCTCTCTCTCTCTTCCTCCCCATTCACTCAATCTCTCTTCTCTCTCTCTCTCTCCATTCACTCAAACTCACTTCTCTCTCTCTCTCTCTCTCCAATCACTCAAACTCTCTTCTCTCTCTCACTGTCTCTCTCTATTCACTCAATCTCTCTTCTCTCTCTCTCACCATTCACTCAATCTCTATTCACTCTCACTCTCTCTCTCTCTCCCTCTCTCTCTCCATTCACTCAATCTCCTCTCTCCCTCTCTCTCTATGACTCTCTCTCTCTCTCTATCTCTCTATCTCTCTCTCTCTCTCTCTCCTTCACTCAATCTCTCTCTTCTCTCTCTCTCTCTCTCTCTCACCATTCACTCAATCTCTATTCACTCTCTCTATCTCTCTCTCTCTCTATCTCTCTCTGTCTCTCCATTCACTCAATCTCTCTTCTCTCTCTCTCCATTCACTCAATCTCTCTTATCTCTCTCTCTCTCCATTCACTCAATCTCACTTCTCTCTCTCTCTCTCTCTCTCTCCATTCACTCAATCTCTCTTCTCACTCTCACTGTCTCTCTCCATTCACTCAATCTCTCTTCATTCACTCTCTCCATTCACTCAATCTCTATTCTCTCTCGCTTTCGGCATCTCTCCCTCACTCTCTATCTCTCCATTCACTCAATCTCTCTCTCTCTCTCTCTCTCTCTCCATTCACTCAATCTGTCTTCCCTCTCTCTCTCTCGCTCTCTTTCTCTCTCTCTCCATTCACACAATCTCTCTTCTCTCTCTCTCTCCATTCACTCAATCTCTCTTCTCTCTCTCTCTGTCTCTCTCTCCATTCCCTCAAACTCTCTTCTCTTTCTCTCTCTCTCTCTCCATTCACTCAAGCTCGCTTCTCTCTCTCACTCCATTCACTCAATCTCTCTTCTCTCTCTCTCTCTCTCCATTCACTCAATCTCTCTTCTCTCTCTCTCTCTCTCTCTCTCTCTCCATTCACTCAATCTCTCTTCTCTTTCTCTCTCACTCTCTCTCCATTCACTCAAGCTCACTTCTCTCTCTCACTGCATTCACTCAATCTCTCTTCTCTCTGTCTCTCTCTCCATTCTCTCAATCTCTCTTCTCTCTCTCTCTCCATTCACTCAATCTCTCTTCTCTCTCTCTCTCTCTCTCTCTCTCTCTCACTCCATTCACTCAAGCTCTCTTCTCCCTCTCTCTCTCTCTCTCTCTCTCTCTCTCTCCATTCACTCAATCTCTCTTCTCTCTCTCTCACTCCATTCACTGAATTGCTTTTCTCTCTCTCTCTCTCTCTTTCTCCAATCACTCAATCTCTATTCTCTCTCTCTCTCTCTCTCTCTCTTTCTCTCTCTCTCTCTCTCCATTCACTCAATCTCTATTCACTCTCACACTCTCTCTCTCTCTCTCTCTCTCCCTCTCTCTCTCTCTCCATTCACTCAATCTCTTCTCTCCCTCTCTCTCTATCTCTCTCTCTCTCTCTCTATCTCTCTCTCTCTCTCTCCATTCACTCAATCTCACTCTCTCTCTAACTATCTCTGTCTCTCCATTCGCTCAATCTCTCTTCTCTCTCTCTCTCTGTCCATTCACTTAATTGCTTTTCTCTCTCTCTCTCTTTCTCCATTCACTCAATCTCTTTTCGCTCTCTCTCTCTCTCTCTCTCTCTCTCTCTCTCCATTCACTCAATCTCCTCTCTCTCTCTCTCTCTCTCTATCGCTCTCACTGTCCATTCACTCAATTTCTCTTCTCTCTCTCTCTCTCTCTCTCTCTCCATTCACTCAGTCTCTCTTCTCTCCCTCTCTCCATTCACTCAATCTCTCTCTCTCTCTCTCTCTCTCTCTTCCTCCCCATTCACTCAATCTCTCTTCTCTCTCTCTCTCTCCATTCACTCAATCTCACTTCTCTCTCTCTCTCTCTCTCCATTCACTCAATCTCTCTTCTCTCTCTCACTGTCTCTCTCCATTCACTCAGTCTCTCTTCTCTCTCTCTCTCTCTCCATTCAATCAATCTCTCTTCTCTCTCTCTCTCTCTCTCTCTCCCCATTCACTCAATCTCTCTTCTCTCTCTCTCTCTCTCTCTCTCTCTCAGCATTCACTCAATCTCTCTTTTCTCTCTCTCTCTCTCTCTCTCCATTCACTCAATCTCTCTTCACTCTTTCTCTCTCTCTCTCTCCATTCATTCAATCTCTCTCTCTCCCTCTCCCTCTCTCCATTCACTCAATCTCTCTTCTGTCTCTCTCTCTCCAGCCACTAAATCTCTCTTCTCTCTCTCTCTCTCTCTCTCTCTCTCCATTCACTCAATCTCTCTCCTCTGTCTCTCTCTCACTCTCTCTCCATTCACTCAATCACTCTTCTCTCTCTCTCCCTCCCTCTCTCTCCATTCACTCAATCTCTCTTCTCTATCTCTCTATCTCTCTATCGCTCTCTCTGTCCATTCACTCAATCTCTCTTCCCTCTCTCTCTCTCTCTCTCCATTCACTCAATCTCACTTCTCTCTCTCTCTCTCTCCAAACACTCAATCTCTCCTCTCTCTCTCTCTCCCTCTCTCTCTCTCTCCCTCTCTCTCTCTCTCCATTCACTCAATCTCACTTATCTCTCTATCTCTCTCTCTCTTTCTCCATTCACTTCATCCCTCTTCTCTCTCTCGCTTCTCTCTCTCTCTCCATTCACACAATCTCTCTTCTCTCTCTCTCTCTCTTTCTCTCCATTCACTCAATCTCTCATCCCTCTCTCTCCATTCACTCAGTCTCTCTCTCTCTCGCTCTCGCTCCATTCACTCAATCTCTATTCGCTCTCACTCTCTTTCTCTCTCTCTCTCCCTCTCTCTCTCTCTCCATTCACTCAATCTCTTCTCTGCCTCCCTCTCTATCTCTCTCTCTCTCTCTATCTCTCTCTCTCTCTCTCTCCATTCACTCAATCTCACTCTCTCTCTATCTCTCTCTCTGTCTCTCCATTCACTCAATCTCTCTTCTCTCTCTCTCTCTCCATTCACTCAATTGCTTTTCTCTCTCTCTCTCTCTCTTTCTCCAATCACTCAATCTCTATTCTCTCTCTCTTTCTCTCTCTCTCTTTATCTCTCTCTCTCTCTCTCCATTCACTCAATCTCTATTCACTCTCACTCTCTCTCTCTCTCTCCCTCTCTCTCTCTCCATTCACTCAATCTCTTCTCTCCCTCTCTCTCTCTCTCTCTCTCTCTCTCTATCTCTCTATCTCCATTCACTCAATCTCACTCTCTCTCTAACTATCTCTGTCTCTCCATTCGCTCAATCTCTCTTCTCTCTCTCTCTCTCTCTCTCTCCATTCACTTAATTGCTTTTCTCTCTCTCTCTCTTTCTCCATTCACTCAATCTCTTTTCGCTCTCTCTCTCTCTCTCTCTCTCTCTCCATTCACTCAATCTCCCCTCTCTCTCTCTCTCTCTCTCTCTCTATCGCTCTCACTGTCCATTCACTCAGTCTCTCTTCTCTATCTCTCTCTCTCTCCATTCACTCAGTCTCTCTTCACTCTCTCTCTCTCCATTCACTCAATCTCTCTCTCTCTCTCTCTCTCTCTCTCTTCCTCCCCATTCACTCAATCTCTCTTCTCTCTCTCTCTCTCTCTCCATTCACAGAAATCTCTCTTCTCTCTCTCACTGTCTCTCTCCATTCACTCAGTCTCTCTTCTCTCTCTCTCTCTCTCCATTCACTCAATCTCTCTTCTCTCTCTCTCTCTCCATTCACTCAATCTCACTTCTCTCTCTCTCTCTCTCTCCATTCACTCAATCTCTCTTCTCTCTCTCACTGTCTCTCTCCATTCACTCAATCTCTCTTCATTCACTCTCTCCATTCACTCAATCTCTATTCTCTCTCTCGCTTTCGACATCTCTCCCTCACTCTCTCTCTCTCTCTCCATTCACTCAATCTCACTCTCTCTCTCTCTCTCTCTCTCTCTCTCTCTCTATTCACTCAATCTGTCTTCCCTCTCTCTCTCTCCCTCTCTTTCTCTCTCTCTCCATTCACACAATCTCTCTTTTCTCTCTCTCTCCATTCACTCAATCTCTCTTCTCTCTCTCTCTCTCTCTCTCTCCATTCACTCAATCTATCCTCTCTCTGTCTCTCTCTCCATTCACTCAATCTCTCTTCTCTCTTTCTCTCTCTCTCTCCATTCACTCAATCTCTCTTCTCTTTCTCTCTCTCTCTCTCTCCATTCACTCAAGCTCGCTTCTCTCTCTCACTCCATTCACTCAATCTCTCTTCTCTCTGTCTCTCTCTCCATTCTCTCAATCTCTCTTCTCTCTCTCTCTCCATTCACTCAATCTCTCTTCTCTCTCTCTCTCTCCATTCACTCAATCTGACTTCTCTCTCTCTCTCTCTCTCCATTCACTCAATCTCTCTTCTCTCTCTCACCGTCTCTCTCCATTCATTCAGTCCCTCTTCTCTCTCTCTCTCTCTCTCTCTCTCTCTCCATTCACTCAATCTCTCTTATCTCTCTCTCTCTCCATTCACTCAATCTCACTTCTCTCTCTCTCTCTCTCTCCATTCACTCAATCTCTCTTCTCTCTCTCACTGTCTCTCTCCATTCACTCAATCTCTCTTCTCTCTCTCTCACTCCATTCACTCAATTGCTTTTCTCTCTCTCTCTCTCTCTTTCTCCAATCACTCAATCTCTATTCTCTCTCTCTCTCTCTCTCTTTCTCTCTCTCTCTCTCTCCATTCACTCAATCTCTATTCACTCTCACTCTCTCTCTCTCTCTCTCCCTCTCTCTCTCTCTCCATTCACTCAATCTCTTCTCTCCCTCTCTCTCTATCTCTCTCTCTCTCTCTCTATCTCTCTCTCTCTCTCCATTCACTCAATCTCACTCTCTCTCTAACTATCTCTGTCTCTCCATTCGCTCAATCTCTCTTCTCTCTCTCTCTCTCTCCATTCACTTAATTGCTTTTCTCTCTCTCCCTCTTTCTCCATTCACTCAAACTCTTTTCGCTCTCTCTCTCTCTCTCTCTCTCTCTCTCTCTCCATTCACTCAATCTCCTCTCTCTCTCTCTCTCTCTCTATCGCTCTCACTGTCCATTCACTCAATTTCTCTTCTCTCTCTCTCTCTCTCTCTCTCTCCATTCACTCAGTCTCTCTTCTCTCCCTCTCTCCATTCACTCAATCTCTCTCTCTCTCTCTCTCTCTCTTCCTCCCCATTCACTCAATCTCTCTTCTCTCTCTCTCTCTCCATTCACTCAATCTCACTTCTCTCTCTCTCTCTCTCTCCATTCACTCAATCTCTCTTCTCTCTCTCACTGTCTCTCTCCATTCACTCAGTCTCTCTTCTCTCTCTCTCTCTCTCCATTCAATCAATCTCTCTTCTCTCTCTCTCTCTCTCTCTCTCTCCCCATTCACTCAATCTCTCTTCTCTCTCTCTCTCTCTCTCTCTCTCTCAGCATTCACTCAATCTCTCTTTTCTCTCTCTCTCTCTCTCTCTCCATTCACTCAATCTCTCTTCACTCTTTCTCTCTCTCTCTCTCCATTCATTCAATCTCTCTCTCTCCCTCTCCCTCTCTCCATTCACTCAATCTCTCTTCTGTCTCTCTCTCTCCAGCCACTAAATCTCTCTTCTCTCTCTCTCTCTCTCTCTCTCTCTCTCCATTCACTCAATCTCTCTCCTCTGTCTCTCTCTCACTCTCTCTCCATTCACTCAATCACTCTTCTCTCTCTCTCCCTCCCTCTCTCTCCATTCACTCAATCTCTCTTCTCTATCTCTCTATCTCTCTATCGCTCTCTCTGTCCATTCACTCAATCTCTCTTCCCTCTCTCTCTCTCTCTCTCCATTCACTCAATCTCACTTCTCTCTCTCTCTCTCTCCAAACACTCAATCTCTCCTCTCTCTCTCTCTCCCTCTCTCTCTCTCTCCCTCTCTCTCTCTCTCCATTCACTCAATCTCACTTAGCTCTCTCTCTCTCTCTCTCTTTCTCCATTCACTTCATCCCTCTTCTCTCTCTCGCTTCTCTCTCTCTCTCCATTCACACAATCTCTCTTCTATCTCTCTCTCTCTCTTTCTCTCCATTCACTCAATCTCTCATCCCTCTCTCTCCATTCACTCAGTCTCTCTCTCTCTCGCTCTCGCTCCATTCACTCAATCTCTATTCGCTCTCACTCTCTTTCTCTCTCTCTCTCCCTCTCTCTCTCTCTCCATTCACTCAATCTCTTCTCTGCCTCCCTCTCTATCTCTCTCTCTCTCTCTATCTCTCTCTCTCTCTCTCTCCATTCACTCAATCTCACTCTCTCTCTATCTCTCTCTCTGTCTCTCCATTCACTCAATCTCTCTTCTCTCTCTCTCTCTCCATTCACTCAATTGCTTTTCTCTCTCTCTCTCTCTCTTTCTCCAATCACTCAATCTCTATTCTCTCTCTCTTTCTCTCTCTCTCTTTATCTCTCTCTCTCTCTCTCCATTCACTCAATCTCTATTCACTCTCACTCTCTCTCTCTCTCTCCCTCTCTCTCTCTCCATTCACTCAATCTCTTCTCTCCCTCTCTCTCTCTCTCTCTCTCTCTCTATCTCTCTCTCTCCATTCACTCAATCTCACTCTCTCTCTAACTATCTCTGTCTCTCCATTCGCTCAATCTCTCTTCTCTCTCTCTCTCTCTCTCTCTCCATTCACTTAATTGCTTTTCTCTCTCTCTCTCTTTCTCCATTCACTCAATCTCTTTTCGCTCTCTCTCTCTCTCTCTCTCTCTCTCCATTCACTCAATCTCCTCTCTCTCTCTCTCTCTCTCTCTCTCTCTCTCTCTATCGCTCTCACTGTCCATTCACTCAGTCTCTCTTCTCTATCTCTCTCTCTCTCCATTCACTCAGTCTCTCTTCACTCTCTCTCTCTCCATTCACTCAATCTCTCTCTCTCTCTCTCTCTCTCTCTTCCTCCCCATTCACTCAATCTCTCTTCTCTCTCTCTCTCTCTCTCCATTCACAGAAATCTCTCTTCTCTCTCTCACTGTCTCTCTCCATTCACTCAGTCTCTCTTCTCTCTCTCTCTCTCCATTCACTCAATCTCTCTTCTCTCTCTCTCTCTCCATTCACTCAATCTCACTTCTCTCTCTCTCTCTCTCTCCATTCACTCAATCTCTCTTCTCTCTCTCACTGTCTCTCTCCATTCACTCAATCTCTCTTCATTCACTCTCTCCATTCACTCAATCTCTATTCTCTCTCTCGCTTTCGTCATCTCTCCCTCACTCTCTCTCTCTCTCTCCATTCACTCAATCTCACTCTCTCTCTCTCTCTCTCTCTCTCTCTATTCACTCAATCTGTCTTCCCTCTCTCTCTCTCCCTCTCTTTCTCTCTCTCTCCATTCACACAATCTCTCTTTTCTCTC
The DNA here is from genome assembly GCF_036365525.1 of Heterodontus francisci. Classification (NCBI taxonomy): domain Eukaryota; kingdom Metazoa; phylum Chordata; class Chondrichthyes; order Heterodontiformes; family Heterodontidae; genus Heterodontus; species Heterodontus francisci. The sequence goes on along the minus strand of NW_027140370.1, from coordinate 25,428 downwards.
TCTCTCCATTCACTCAATCTCTCTTCTCTCTCTCTCTCTCTCTCTCTCCATTCACTCAATCTATCCTCTCTCTGTCTCTCTCTCCATTCACTCAATCTCTCTTCTCTCTTTCTCTCTCTCTCTCCATTCACTCAATCTCTCTTCTCTTTCTCTCTCTCTCTCTCTCCATTCACTCAAGCTCGCTTCTCTCTCTCACTCCATTCACTCAATCTCTCTTCTCTCTGTCTCTCTCTCCATTCTCTCAATCTCTCTTCTCTCTCTCTCTCCATTCACTCAATCTCTCTTCTCTCTCTCTCTCTCCATTCACTCAATCTGACTTCTCTCTCTCTCTCTCTCTCCATTCACTCAATCTCTCTTCTCTCTCTCACCGTCTCTCTCCATTCATTCAGTCCCTCTTCTCTCTCTCTCTCTCTCTCTCTCTCTCTCCATTCACTCAATCTCTCTTATCTCTCTCTCTCTCCATTCACTCAATCTCACTTCTCTCTCTCTCTCTCTCTCTCCATTCACTCAATCTCTCTTCTCTCTCTCACTGTCTCTCTCCATTCACTCAATCTCTCTTCATTCACTCTCTCCATTCACTCAATCTCTATTCTCTCTCGCTTTCGGCATCTCTCCCTCACTCTCTATCTCTCCATTCACTCAATCTCTCTCTCTCTCTCTCTCTCCATTCACTCAATCTGTCTTCCCTCTCTCTCTCTCGCTCTCTTTCTCTCTCTCTCCATTCACACAATCTCTCTTCTCTCTCTCTCTCCATTCACTCAATCTCTCTTCTCTCTCTCTCTGTCTCTCTCTCCATTCCCTCAAACTCTCTTCTCTTTCTCTCTCTCTCTCTCTCCATTCACTCAAGCTCGCTTCTCTCTCTCACTCCATTCACTCTATCTCTCTTCTCTCTCTCTCTCTCTCCATTCACTCAATCTCTCTTCTCTCTCTCTCTCTCTCTCTCTCTCTCTCCATTCACTCAATCTCTCTTCTCTTTCTCTCTCTCTCTCTCTCCATTCACTCAAGCTCACTTCTCTCTCTCACTGCATTCACTCAATCTCTCTTCTCTCTGTCTCTCTCTCCATTCTCTCAATCTCTCTTCTCTCTCTCTCTCCATTCACTCAATCTCTCTTCTCTCTCTCTCTCTCTCTCTCTCTCTCTCTCTCTCACTCCATTCACTCAAGCTCTCTTCTCCCTCTCTCTCTCTCTCTCTCTCTCCATTCACTCAATCTCTCCTCTCTCTCTCTCTCTCCATTCACTCAATCTCTCTTCTCTCTCTCTCTCTCTCCATTCACTCAATCTCTCTTCTCTCTGTCTCTCTCTCCATTCACTTAATCTCTCTTCTCTCTCTCTCTCTTTCTCTCTCTCTCCATTCACTCAATCTCTCTTCTCTCTCTCTCTCCATTCACTCAATCTCTCTTCTCTCTCTCTCTGTCTCTCTCTCCATTGCCTCAAACTCTCTTCTCTTTCTCTCTCTCTCTCTCTCCATTCACTCAAGCTCGCTTCTCTCTCTCACTCCATTCACTCTATCTCTCTTCTCTCTCTCTCTCTCTCCATTCACTCAATCTCTCTTCTCTCTCTCTCTCTCTCTCTCTCTCTCTCTCCATTCACTCAATCTCTCTTCTCTTTCTCTCTCTCTCTCTCTCCATTCACTCAAGCTCACTTCTCTCTCTCACTGCATTCACTCAATCTCTCTTCTCTCTGTCTCTCTCTCCATTCTCTCAATCTCTCTTCTCTCTCTCTCTCCATTCACTCAATCTCTCTTCTCTCTCTCTCTCTCTCTCTCTCTCTCTCTCTCTCACTCCATTCACTCAAGCTCTCTTCTCCCTCTCTCTCTCTCTCTCTCTCTCTCTCTCTCTCTCTCCATTCACTCAATCTCTCTTCTCTCTCTCTCTCTCTCTCCATTCACTCAATCTCTCTTCTCTCTCTCTCTCTCTCCATTCACTCAATCTCTCTTCTCTCTGTCTCTCTCTCCATTCACTTAATCTCTCTTCTCTCTCTCTCTCTCCAGTCACTCAATCTCTCTTCTCTCACTCTCTCTCTCTCCGTTCACTCAATCTCTCTTATCTGTCTCTCTCTCTCTCCCTCTCTCTCTCTCTCTCTCTCTCTCTCCATTCACTCAATCTCTCTTCTCTCTCTCTCTCTCCAGTCACTCAATCTCTCTTCTCTCACTCTCTCTCTCTCTCCGTTCACTCAATCTCTCTTATCTGTCTCTCTCTCTCTCCCTCTCTCTCTCTCTCTCCATTCACTCAATCTCTCTTCACTCTCTCTCTCCATTCCCTCAATCTCTCTTCTCTCTGTCTCTCTCTCTCTCTCTTTCTCTCTGTCTCCATTCACTCAATCTCTCTTCTCTCTCTCTCTCTCTCTCTCCATTCACTCAATCTCCCTTCTCGCTCTCTCTCTCTCTCTCTCTGTCCATTCACTCAATCTCTCTTCACTCTCTCTCTCTCTCCATTCACTCAATCTCTCTTCTCTCTCTCTCTCTCTCTCTCTCTCTCCATTCACTCAATCTCTCTTCTCTCTCTCTCTCCGTTCACTCAATCTCTCTTCTCTCTCTCTCTCTCTCTCTCTCTCTCCATTCACTCAATCTCTCCTCTCTCTGTCTCTCTCTCCATTCACTCAATCTCTCTTCCCTCTCTCTCTCTCTCTCTCTCTCTCTCTCCATTCACTCAATCTCTCTTCTCTCTCTCTCTCTCTCTCTCTCTCTCTCTCCATTCACTCAATCTCTCTTCTCTTTCTCTCTCTCTCTCTCTCCATTCACTCAAGCTCACTTCTCTCTCTCACTGCATTCACTCAATCTCTCTTCTCTCTGTCTCTCTCTCCATTCTCTCAATCTCTCTTCTCTCTCTCTCTCCATTCACTCAATCTCTCTTCTCTCTCTCTCTCTCTCTCTCTCTCTCTCTCTCTCACTCCATTCACTCAAGCTCTCTTCTCCCTCTCTCTCTCTCTCTCTCTCTCTCTCTCTCTCTCTCCATTCACTCAATCTCTCTTCTCTCTCTCTCTCTCTCTCCATTCACTCAATCTCTCTTCTCTCTCTCTCTCTCTCCATTCACTCAATCTCTCTTCTCTCTGTCTCTCTCTCCATTCACTTAATCTCTCTTCTCTCTCTCTCTCTCCAGTCACTCAATCTCTCTTCTCTCACTCTCTCTCTCTCCGTTCACTCAATCTCTCTTATCTGTCTCTCTCTCTCTCCCTCTCTCTCTCTCTCTCTCTCTCTCTCCATTCACTCAATCTCTCTTCTCTCTCTCTCTCTCCAGTCACTCAATCTCTCTTCTCTCACTCTCTCTCTCTCTCCGTTCACTCAATCTCTCTTATCTGTCTCTCTCTCTCTCCCTCTCTCTCTCTCTCTCCATTCACTCAATCTCTCTTCACTCTCTCTCTCCATTCCCTCAATCTCTCTTCTCTCTGTCTCTCTCTCTCTCTCTTTCTCTCTGTCTCCATTCACTCAATCTCTCTTCTCTCTCTCTCTCTCTCTCTCCATTCACTCAATCTCCCTTCTCGCTCTCTCTCTCTCTCTCTCTGTCCATTCACTCAATCTCTCTTCACTCTCTCTCTCTCTCCATTCACTCAATCTCTCTTCTCTCTCTCTCTCTCTCTCTCTCTCTCCATTCACTCAATCTCTCTTCTCTCTCTCTCTCCGTTCACTCAATCTCTCTTCTCTCTCTCTCTCTCTCTCTCTCTCTCCATTCACTCAATCTCTCCTCTCTCTGTCTCTCTCTCCATTCACTCAATCTCTCTTCCCTCTCTCTCTCTCTCTCTCTCTCTCTCTCCATTCACTCAATCTCTCTTCTCTCTCTCTCTCTCTCTCTCTCTCTCTCTATCGCTCTCACTGTCCATTCACTCAATCTCTCTTCTCTCTCTCTCACTCTCTCTCCATTCACTCAGTCTCTCTTCTCTCTCTCTCTCTCTCCATTCACTCAATCTCTCTCTCTCTCTCTCCCTCCCCATTCACTCAATCTCTCTTCTCTCTCTCTCTCTCCATTCACTCAATCTCACTTCTCTCTCTCTCTCTCTCTCCAATCACTCAAACTCTCTTCTCTCTCTCACTGTCTCTCTCCATTCACTCAATCTCTCTTCTCTCTCTCTCACCATTCACTCAATCTCTATTCACTCTCACTCTCTCTCTCTCTCTCTCTCTCTCTCCATTCACTCAATCTCTCTCTCTCTCTCTCTTCCTCCCCATTCACTCAATCTCTCTTCTCTCTCTCTCTCCATTCACTCAATCTCACTTCTCTCTCTCTCTCTCTCTCCAATCACTCAAACTCTCTTCTCTCTCTCACTGTCTCTCTCCATTCACTCAATCTCTCTTCTCTCTCTCTCACCATTCACTCAATCTCTATTCACTCTCACTCTCTCTCTCTCTCCCTCTCTCTCTCCATTCACTCAATCTCCTCTCTCCCTCTCTCTCTATGACTCTCTCTCTCTCTCTATCTCTCTATCTCTCTCTCTCTCTCTCTCCTTCACTCAATCTCTCTCTTCTCTCTCTCTCTTTCTCTCACCATTCACTCAATCTCTATTCACTCTCTCTTCTCTCTCTCTCTCTCTCTCTCTCACCATTCACTCAATCTCTATTCACTCTCTCTATCTCTCTCTCTCTGTCTCTCCATTCACTCAATCTCTCTTCTCTCTCTCTCCATTCACTCAATCTCTCTTATCTCTCTCTCTCTCCATTCACTCAATCTCACTTCTCTCTCTCTCTCTCTCTCCATTCACTCAATCTCTCTTCTCTCTCTCACTGTCTCTCTCCATTCACTCAATCTCTCTTCATTCACTCTCTCCATTCACTCAATCTCTATTCTCTCTCGCTTTCGGCATCTCTCCCTCACTCTCTATCTCTCCATTCACTCAATCTCTCTCTCTCTCTCTCTCTCTCTCTCCATTCACTCAATCTGTCTTCCCTCTCTCTCTCTCGCTCTCTTTCTCTCTCTCTCCATTCACACAATCTCTCTTCTCTCTCTCTCTCCATTCACTCAATCTCTCTTCTCTCTCTCTCTGTCTCTCTCTCCATTCCCTCAAACTCTCTTCTCTTTCTCTCTCTCTCTCTCCATTCACTCAAGCTCGCTTCTCTCTCTCACTCCATTCACTCTATCTCTATTCTCTCACTCTCTCTCCCCATTCACTCAATCTCTCTTCTCTCTCTCTCTCTCTCTCTCTCTCTCTCTCTCTCTCCATTCACTCAATCTCTCTTCTCTTTCTCTCTCACTCTCTCTCCATTCACTCAAGCTCACTTCTCTCTCTCACTGCATTCACTCAATCTCTATTCTCTCACTCTCTCTCCCCATTCACTCAATCTCTCTTCTCTCTCTCTCTCTCTCTCTCTCTCTCTCTCTCCATTCACTCAATCTCTCTTCTCTTTCTCTCTCACTCTCTCTCCATTCACTCAAGCTCACTTCTCTCTCTCACTGCATTCACTCAATCTCTCTTCTCTCTGTCTCTCTCTCCATTCTCTCAATCTCTCTTCTCTCTCTCTCTCCATTCACTCAATCTCTCTTCTCTCTCTCTCTCTCTCTCTCTCTCTCTCTCTCTCTCTCACTCCATTCACTCAAGCTCTCTTCTCCCTCTCTCTCTCTCTCTCTCTCCAGTCACTCAATCCCTCTTCTCTCACTCTCTCTCTCTCTCCGTTCACTCAATCTCTCTTATCTGTCTCTCTCTCTCTCCCTCTCTCTCTCTCTCTCTCTCTCCATTCACTCAATCTCTCTTCACTCTCTCTCTCCATTCCCTCAATCTCTCTTCTCTCTGTCTCTCTCTCTCTCTTTCTCTCTGTCTCCATTCACTCAATCTCTCTTCTCTCTCTCTCTCTCTCTCTTTTCCAAGTAAGGGGAACTTGCAGGTGGTGGTGTTCCCACAAGTCTGCTGCCCTTGCCCTTCTAGGTGAAAGAGGTCATGGGTTTGGAAGGTGCTGTTGAAGGAGATGTGGTAAGTTTCTGCAGTGCATCTTGTAGATGCTACACACCTCTTCTCTCTCTCTCTGTCTCTCTCTCCATTCCCTCAAACTCTCTTCTCTTTCTCTCTCTCTCTCTCTCCATTCACTCAAGCTCGCTTCTCTCTCTCACTCCATTCACTCTATCTCTCTTCTCTCTCTCTCTCTCTCCATTCACTCAATCTCTCTTCTCTCTCTCTCTCTCTCTCTCTCTCTCCATTCACTCAATCTCTCTTCTCTTTCTCTCTCTCTCTCTCTCCATTCACTCAAGCTCACTTCTCTCTCTCACTGCATTCACTCAATCTCTCTTCTCTCTGTCTCTCTCTCCATTCTCTCAATCTCTCTTCTCTCTCTCTCTCCATTCACTCAATCTCTCTTCTCTCTCTCTCTCTCTCTCTCTCTCTCACTCCATTAACTCAAGCTCTCTTCTCCCTCTCTCTCTCTCTCTCTCTCTCTCTCTCTCTCTCTCTCTCCATTCACTCAATCTCTCTTCTCTCTCTCTCTCTCTCTCCATTCACTCAATCTCTCTTCTCTCTCTCTCTCTCTCCATTCACTCAATCTCTCTTCTCTCTGTCTCTCTCTCCATTCACTTAATCTCTCTTCTCTCTCTCTCTCTCCAGTCACTCAATCTCTCTTCTCTCACTCTCTCTCTCTCTCCGTTCACTCAATCTCTCTTATCTGTCTCTCTCTCTCTCCCTCTCTCTCTCTCTCTCTCTCTCTCCATTCACTCAATCTCTCTTCTCTCTCTCTCTCTCCAGTCACTCAATCTCTCTTCTCTCACTCTCTCTCTCTCTCCGTTCACTCAATCTCTCTTATCTGTCTCTCTCTCTCTCCCTCTCTCTCTCTCTCTCCATTCACTCAATCTCTCTTCACTCTCTCTCTCCATTCCCTCAATCTCTCTTCTCTCTGTCTCTCTCTCTCTCTCTTTCTCTCTGTCTCCATTCACTCAATCTCTCTTCTCTCTCTCTCTCTCTCTCTCCATTCACTCAATCTCCCTTCTCGCTCTCTCTCTCTCTCTCTCTGTCCATTCACTCAATCTCTCTTCACTCTCTCTCTCTCTCCATTCACTCAATCTCTCTTCTCTCTCTCTCTCTCTCTCTCTCTCTCTCCATTCACTCAATCTCTCTTCTCTCTCTCTCTCCGTTCACTCAATCTCTCTTCTCTCTCTCTCTCTCTCTCTCTCTCTCCATTCACTCAATCTCTCCTCTCTCTGTCTCTCTCTCCATTCACTCAATCTCTCTTCCCTCTCTCTCTCTCTCTCTCTCTCTCCATTCACTCAATCTCTCTTCTCTCTCTCTCTCTCTCTCTCTATCGCTCTCACTGTCCATTCACTCAATCTCTCTTCTCTCTCTCTCACTCTCTCTCCATTCACTCAGTCTCTCTTCTCTCTCTCTCTCTCCATTCACTCAATCTCTCTCTCTCTCTCTCCCTCCCCATTCACTCAATCTCTCTTCTCTCTCTCTCTCTCCATTCACTCAATCTCACTTCTCTCTCTCTCTCTCTCTCCAATCACTCAAACTCTCTTCTCTCTCTCACTGTCTCTCTCCATTCACTCAATCTCTCTTCTCTCTCTCTCACCATTCACTCAATCTCTATTCACTCTCACTCTCTCTCTCTCTCCCTCTCTCTCTCCATTCACTCAATCTCCTCTCTCCCTCTCTCTCTATGACTCTCTCTCTCTCTCTATCTCTCTATCTCTCTCTCTCTCTCTCTCCTTCACTCAATCTCTCTCTTCTCTCTCTCTCTTTCTCTCACCATTCACTCAATCTCTATTCACTCTCTCTTCTCTCTCTCTCTCTCTCACCATTCACTCAATCTCTATTCACTCTCTCTATCTCTCTCTCTCTCTATCTCTCTCTGTCTCTCCATTCACTCAATCTCTCTTCTCTCTCTCTCCATTCACTCAATCTCTCTTATCTCTCTCTCTCTCCATTCACTCAATCTCACTTCTCTCTCTCTCTCTCTCTCCATTCACTCAATCTCTCTTCTCTCTCTCACTGTCTCTCTCCATTCACTCAATCTCTCTTCATTCACTCTCTCCATTCACTCAATCTCTATTCTCTCTCGCTTTCGGCATCTCTCCCTCACTCTCTATCTCTCCATTCACTCAATCTCTCTCTCTCTCTCTCTCTCTCTCTCCATTCACTCAATCTGTCTTCCCTCTCTCTCTCTCGCTCTCTTTCTCTCTCTCTCCATTCACACAATCTCTCTTCTCTCTCTCTCTCCATTCACTCAATCTCTCTTCTCTCTCTCTCTGTCTCTCTCTCCATTCCCTCAAACACTCTTCTCTTTCTCTCTCTCTCTCTCCATTCACTCAAGCTCGCTTCTCTCTCTCACTCCATTCACTCTATCTCTATTCTCTCACTCTCTCTCCCCATTCACTCAATCTCTCTTCTCTCTCTCTCTCTCTCTCTCTCTCTCTCTCTCCATTCACTCAATCTCTCTTCTCTTTCTCTCTCACTCTCTCTCCATTCACTCAAGCTCACTTCTCTCTCTCACTGCATTCACTCAATCTCTATTCTCTCACTCTCTCTCCCCATTCACTCAATCTCTCTTCTCTCTCTCTCTCTCTCTCTCTCTCTCTCTCTCCATTCACTCAATCTCTCTTCTCTTTCTCTCTCACTCTCTCTCCATTCACTCAAGCTCACTTCTCTCTCTCACTGCATTCACTCAATCTCTCTTCTCTCTGTCTCTCTCTCCATTCTCTCAATCTCTCTTCTCTCTCTCTCTCCATTCACTCAATCTCTCTTCTCTCTCTCTCTCTCTCTCTCTCTCTCTCACTCCATTCACTCAAGCTCTCTTCTCCCTCTCTCTCTCTCTCTCTCTCTCTCTCCAGTCACTCAATCTCTCTTCTCTCACTGTCTCTCTCTCTCCGTTCACTCAATCTCTCTTATCTGTCTCTCTCTCTCTCCCTCTCTCTCTCTCTCTCTCTCTCCATTCACTCAATCTCTCTTCACTCTCTCTCTCCATTCCCTCAATCTCTCTTCTCTCTGTCTCTCTCTCTCTCTTTCTCTCTGTCTCCATTCACTCAATCTCTCTTCTCTCTCTCTCTCTCTCTCTCCATTCACTCAATCTCCCTTCTCGCTCTCTCTCTCTCTCTCTCTCTGTCCATTCACTCAATCTCTCTTCACTCTCTCTCTCTCTCCATTCACTCAATCTCTCTTCTCTCTCTCTCTCTCTCTCTCTCTCTCTCCATTCACTCAATCTCTCTTCTCTCTCTCTCTCTCTCTCCGTTCACTCAATCTCTCTTCTCTCTCTCTCTCTCTCTCCATTCACTCAATTTCTCCTCTCTCTGTCTCTCTCTCCATTCACTCAATCTCTCTTCCCTCTCTCTCTCTCTCTCTCTCTCTCTCCATTCACTCAATCTCTCTTCTCTCTCTCTCTCTCTCTCTATCGCTCTCACTGTCCATTCACTCAATCTCACTTCTCTCTCTCTCACTCTCTCTCCATTCACTCAGTCTCTCTTCTCTCTCTCTCTCTCCATTCACTCAATCTCTCTCTCTCTCTCTCTTCCGCCCCATTCACTCAATCTCTCTTCTCTCTCTCTCTCTCCATTCACTCAATCTCACTTCTCTCTCTCTCTCTCTCTGTCCATTCACTCAAACTCTCTTCTCTCTCTCACTGTCTCTCTCCATTCACTCAATCTCTCTTCTCTCTCTCTCACCATTCACTCAATCTCTATTCACTCTCACTCTCTCTCTCTCTCCGTCTCTCTCTCCATTCACTCAATCTCCTCTCTCCCTCTCTCTCTATGACTCTCTCTCTCTCTCTATCTCTCTCTCTCTCTCTCTCCTTCACTCAATCTCTCTCTTCTCTCTCTCTCTTTCTCTCACCATTCACTCAATCTCTATTCACTCTCTCTTCTCTCTCTCTCTCTCTCTCACCATTCACTCAATCTCTATTCACTCTCTCTATCTCTCTCTCTCTCTATCTCTCTCTGTCTCTCCATTCACTCAATCTCTCTTCTCTCTCTCTCCATTCACTCAATCTCTCTTATCTCTCTCTCTCTCCATTCACTCAATCTCACTTCTCTCTCTCTCTCTCTCTCCATTCACTCAATCTCTCTTCTCTCTCTCACTGTCTCTCTCCATTCACTCAATCTCTCTTCATTCACTCTCTCCATTCACTCAATCTCTATTCTCTCTCGCTTTCGGCATCTCTCCCTCACTCTCTATCTCTCCATTCACTCAATCTCTCTCTCTCTCTCTCTCTCTCTCCATTCACTCAATCTCTCTTCATTCACTCTCTCCATTCACTCAATCTCTATTCTCTCTCGCTTTCGGCATCTCTCCCTCACTCTCTATCTCTCCATTCACTCAATCTCTCTCTCTCTCTCTCTCTCTCTCTCTCTCTCTCCATTCACTCAATCTCTCTTCCCTCTCTCTCTCTCGCTCTCTTCCTCTCTCTCTCCATTCACACAATCTCTCTTCTCTCTCTCTCTCCATTCACTCAATCTCTCTTCTCTCTCTCTCTGTCTCTCTCTCCATTCCCTCAAACTCTCTTCTCTTTCTCTCTCTCTCTCTCCATTCACTCAAGCTCGCTTCTCTCTCTCACTCCATTCACTCTATCTCTCTTCTCTCTCTCTCTCTCTCCATTCACTCATCTCTCTTCTCTCTCTCTCTCTCTCTCTCTCTCTCTCCATTCACTCAATCTCTCTTCTCTTTCTCTCTCACTCTCTCTCCATTCACTCAAGCTCACTTCTCTCTCTCACTGCATTCACTCAATCTCTCTTCTCTCTGTCTCTCTCTCCATTCTCTCAATCTCTCTTCTCTCTCTCTCTCCATTCACTCAATCTCTCTTCTCTCTCTCTCTCTCTCTCTCTCACTCCATTCACTCAAGCTCTCTTCTCCCTCTCTCTCTCTCTCTCTCTCTCTCTCTCCAGTCACTCAATCTCTCTTCTCTCACTCTCTCTCTCTCTCCGTTCACTCAATCTCTATTATCTGTCTCTCTCTCTCTCCCTCTCTCTCTCTCTCTCTCTCTCTCTCTCTCTCCATTCACTCAATCTCTCTTCACTCTCTCTCTCCATTCCCTCAATCTCTCTTCTCTCTGTCTCTCTCTCTCTCTTTCTCTCTGTCTCCATTCACTCAATCACTCTTCTCTCTCTCTCTCTCTCTCTCCATTCACTCAATCTCCCTTCTCGCTCTCTCTCTCTCTCTCTCTGTCCATTCACTCAATCTCTCTTCACTCTCTCTCTCTCTCCATTCTCTCAATCTCTCTTCTCTCTCTCTCTCTCTCTCTCCATTCACTCAATCTCTCTTCTCTCTCTCTCTCTCTCTCCGTTCACTCAATCTCTCTTCTCTCTCTCTCTCTCTCTCCATTCACTCAATCTCTCCTCTCTCTGTCTCTCTCTCCATTCACTCAATCTCTCTTCCCTCTCTCTCTCTCTCTCTCTCTCTCTCTCTCCATTCACTCAATCTCTCTTCTCTCTCTCTCTCTCTCTCTATCGCTCTCACTGTCCATTCACTCAATCTCTCTTCTCTCTCTCTCACTCTCTCTCCATTCACTCAGTCTTTCTTCTCTCTCTCTCTCTCCATTCACTCAATCTCTCTCTCTCTCTCTCTTCCTCCCCATTCACTCAATCTCTCTTCTCTCTCTCTCTCCATTCACTCAATCTCACTTCTCTCTCTCTCTCTCTCTCCAATCACTCAAACTCTCTTCTCTCTCTCACTGTCTCTCTCCATTCACTGAATCTCTCTTCTCTCTCTCTCACCATTCACTCAATCTCTATTCACTCTCACTCTCTCTCTCTCTCCCTCTCTCTCTCCATTCACTCAATCTCCTCTCTCCCTCTCTCTCTATGACTCTCTCTCTCTCTCTATCTCTCTATCTCTCTCTCCTTCACTCAATCTCTCTCTTCTCTCTCTCTCTTTCTCTCACCATTCACTCGATCTCTATTCACTCTCTCTTCTCTCTCTGTCTCTCTCTCACCATTCACTCAATCTCTATTCACTCTCTCTATCTCTCTCTCTCTCTATCTCTCTCTGTCTCTCCATTCACTCAATCTCTCTTCTCTCTCTCTCCATTCACCTAATCTCTCTTATCTCTCTCTCTCTCCATTCACTCAATCTCACTTCTCTCTCTCTCTCTCTCTCCATTCACTCAATCTCTCTTCTCTCTCTCTCTCTCTCTCCATTCACTCAATCTCTCCTCTCTCTGTCTCTCTCTCCATTCACTCAATCTCTCTTCCCTCTCTCTCTCTCTCTCTCTCTCTCTCTCTCCATTCACTCAATCTCTCTTCTCTCTGTCTCTCTCTCCATTCACTCAATCTCTCTTCCCTCTCTCTCTCTCTCTCTCTCTCTCTCTCTCCATTCACTCAATCTCTCTTCTCTCTCTCTCTCTCTCTCTCTCTCTCTCACTGTCCATTCACTCAATCTCTCTTCTCTCTCTCTCTCCATTCACTCAATCTCTCTTCTCTCTCTCTCTGTCTCTCTCTCCATTCCCTCAAACTCTCTTCTCTTTCTCTCTCTCTCTCTCTCCATTCACTCAAGCTCGCTTCTCTCTCTCACTCCATTTACTCTATCTCTCTTCTCTCTCTCTCTCTCTCCATTCACTCAATCTCTCTTCTCTCTCTCTCTCTCTCTCTCTCTCTCTCTCTCTCCATTCACTCAATCTCTCTTCTCTTTCTCTCTCTCTCTCTCTCCATTCACTCAAGCTCACTTCTCTCTCTCACTGCATTCACTCAATCTCTCTTCTCTCTGTCTCTCTCTCCATTCTCTCAATCACTCTTCTCTCTCTCTCTCCATTCACTCAATCTCTCTTCTCTCTCTCTCTCTCTCTCTCTCACTCCATTCACTCAAGCTCTCTTCTCCCTCTCTCTCTCTCTCTCTCTCTCTCCATTCACTCAATCTCTCTTCTCTCTCTCTCTCTCTCTCCATTCACTCAATCTCTCTTCTCTCTCTCTCTCGCTCCATTCACTCAATCTCTCTTCTCTCTGTCTCTCTCTCCATTCACTTAATCTCTCTTCTCTCTCTCTCTCTCTCTCTCCATTCACTCAATCTCTCTTCTCTCTCTCTCGCTCCAGTCACACAATCTCTCTTCTCTCACTCTCTCTCTCTCTCCGTTCACTCAATCTCTCTTATCTGTCTCTCTCTCTCTCCCTCTCTATCTCTCTCTCTCTCTCTCCATTGACTCAATCTCTCTTCTCTCTCTCTCTCTCCAGTCACTCAATCTCTCTTCTCTCACTCTCTCTCTCTCTCCGTTCACTCAATCTCTCTTATCTGTCTCTCTCTCTCTCCCTCTCTCTCTCTCTCTCTCTCTCCATTCACTCAATTTCTCTTCACTCTCTCTCTCCATTCCCTCAATCTCTCTTCTCTCTGTCTCTCTCTCTCTCTCTTTCTCTCTGTCTCCATTCACTCAATCTCTCTTCTCTCTCTCTCTCTCCATTCACTCAATCTCCCTTCTCGCTCTCTCTCTCTCTCTCTCTGTCCATTGACTCAATCTCTCTTCACTCTCTCTCTCTCTCCATTCACTCAATCTCTCTTCTCTCTCTCTCTCTCTCTCTCTCTCTCTCTCTCTCTCTCTCTCCATTCACTCAATCTCTCTTCTCTCTCTCTCTCTCTCCGTTCACTCAATCTCTCTTCTCTCTCTCTCTCTCTCTCCATTCACTCAATCTCTCCTCTCTCTGTCTCTCTCTCCATTCACTCAATCTCTCTTCCCTCTCTCTCTCTCTCTCTTTCTCTCTCTCCATTCACTCAATCTCTCTTCTCTCTCTCTCTCTCTCTCTCTCTATCGCTCTCACTGTCCATTCACTCAATCTCTCTTCTCTCTCTCTCACTCTCTCTCCATTCACTCAGTCTCTTCTCTCTCTCTCTCTCTCCATTCACTCAATCTCTCTCTCTCTCTCTCTTCCTCCCCATTCACTCAATCTCTCTTCTCTCTCTCTCTCTCCATTCACTCAATCTCACTTCTCTCTCCAATCACTCAACTCTCTTCTCTCTCTCACTGTCTCTCTCCATTCACTCAATCTCTCTTCTCTCTCTCACCATTCACTCAATCTCTATTCACTCTCACTCTCTCTCTCTCTCCCTCTCTCTCTCCATTCACTCAATCTCCTCTCTCCCTCTCTCTCTATGACTCTCTCTCTCTCTATCTCTCTATCTCTCTCTCTCTCTCTCTCCTTCACTCAATCTCTCTCTTCTCTCTCTCTCTTTCTCTCACCATTCACTCAATCTCTATTCACTCTCTTCTTCTCTCTCTCTCTCTCTCTCTCACCATTCACTCAATCTCTATTCACTCTCTCTATCTCTCTCTCTCTCTATCTCTCTCTGTCTCTCCATTCACTCAATCTCTCTTCTCTCTCTCTCCATTCACTCAATCTCTCTTATCTCGCTCTCTCTCCATTCACTCAATCTCACTTCTCTCTCTCTCTCTCTCCATTCACTCAATCTCTCTTCTCTCTCTCACTGTCTCTCTCCATTCACTCAATCTCTCTTCATTCACTCTCTCCATTCACTCAATCTCTATTCTCTCTCGCTTTCGGCATCTCTCCCTCACTCTCTAATCTCTTCCATTCACTCAATCTCTCTCTCTCTCTCTCTCTCTCTCTCCATTCACTCAATCTGTCTTCCCTCTCTCTCTCTCGCTCTCTTTCTCTCTCTCTCCATTCACACAATCTCTCTTCTCTCTCTCTCTCCATTCACTCAATCTCTCTTCTCTCTCTCTCTGTCTCTCTCTCCATTCCCTCAAACTCTCTTCTCTTTCTCTCTCTCCATTCACTCAAGCTCGCTTCTCTCTCTCACTCCATTCACTCTATCTCTCTTCTCTCACTCTCTCTCCCCATTCACTCAATCTCTCTTCTCTCTCTCTCTCTCTCTCTCTCTCTCTCCATTCACTCAATCTCTCTTCTCTCTTTCTCCTCACTCTCTCTCCATTCACTCAAGCTCACTACTCTCTCTCACCGCATTCACTCAATCTCTCTTCTCTCTGTCTCTCTCTCCATTCTCTCAATCTCTCTTCTCTCTCTCTCTCCATTCACTCAATCTCTCTTCTCTCTCTCTCTCTCTCTCTCTCTCACTCCATTCACTCAAGCTCTCTTCTCCTCTCTCTCTCTCTCTCTCTCTCTCTCTCCAGTCACTCAATCTCTCTTCTCTCACTCTCTCTCTCTCTCCGTTCACTCAATCTCTCTTATCTGTCTCTCTCTCTCTCCCTCTCTCTCTCTCTCTCTCTCTCTCTCCATTCACTCAATCTCTCTTCACTCTCTCTCTCCATTCCCTCAATCTCTCTTCTCTCTGTCTCTCTCTCTCTCTCTTTCTCTCTGTCTCCATTCACTCAATCTCTCTTCTCTCTCTCTCTCTTGATCTCCATTCACTCAATCTCCCTTCTCGCTCTCTCTCTCTCTCTCTGTCCATTCACTCAATCTCTCTTCACTCTCTCTCTCTCTCCATTCACTCAATCTCTCTTCTCTCTCTCTCTCTCTCTCTCTCCATTCACTCAATCTCTCTTCTCTCTCTCGCTTCTCTCTCCGTTCACTCAATCTCTCTTCTCTCTCTCTCTCTCTCCATTCACTCAATCTCTCCTCTCTCTGTCTCTCTCTCCATTCACTCAATCTCTCTTCCCTCTCTCTCTCTCTCTCTCTCTCTCTCCATTCACTCAATCTCTATTCTCTCTCTCTCTCTCTCTCTATCGCTCTCACTGTCCATTCACTCAATCTCTCTTCTCTCTCTCTCACTCTCTCTCCATTCACTCAGTCTCTCTTGTCTCTCTCTCTCTCCATTCACTCAATCTCTCTCTCTCTCTCTCTTCCTCCCCATTCACTCAATCTCTCTTCTCTCTCTCTCTCTCCATTCACTCAATCTCACTCCCTCTCTCTCTCTCTCTCCAATCACTCAAACTCTCTTCTCTCTCTCACTGTCTCTCTCCATTCACACAATCTCCTCTCTCCCTCTCTCTCTATGACTCTCTCTCTCTCTCTATCTCTCTATCTCTCTCTCTCTCTCTCCTTCACTCAATCTCTCTCTTCTCTCTCTCTCTTTCTCTCACCATTCACTCAATCTCTATTCACTCTCTCTTCTCTCTCTCTCTCTCTCTCACCATTCACTCAATCTCTATTCACTCTCTCTATCTCTCTCTCTCTCTATCTCTCTCTGTCTCTCCATTCACTCAATCTCTCTTCTCTCTCTCTCCATTCACTCAATCTCTCTTATCTCTCTCTCTCTCCATTCACTCAATCTCACTTCTCTCTCTCTCTCTCTCTCCATTCACTCAATCTCTCTTCTCTCTCTCACTGTCTCTCTCCATTCACTCAATCTCTCTTCATTCACGTCTCTCCATTCACTCAATCTCTATTCTGTCTCGCTTTCGGCATCTCTCCCTCACTCTCTATCTCTCCATTCACTCAATCTCTCTCTCTCTCTCTCTCTCTCTCTCCATTCACTCATCTCTCTTCATTCACTCTCTCCATTCACTCAATCTCTATTCTCTCTCGCTTTCGGCATCTCTCCTCACTCTCTATCTCTCCATTCACTCAATCTCTCTCTCTCTCTCTCTCTCTCTCTCTCCATTCACTCAATCTGTCTTCCCTCACTCTCTCTCGCTCTCTTTCTCTCTCTCTCCATTCACACAATCTCTCTTCTCTCTCTCTCTCCATTCACTCAATCTCTCTTCTCTCTCTCTCTGTCTCTCTCTCCATTCCCTCAAACTCTCTTCTCTTTCTCTCTCTCTCTCTCCATTCACTCAAGCTCTCGCTTCTCTCTCTCACTCCATTCACTCTATCTCTCTTCTCTCTCTCTCTCTCACCATTCACTCAATCTCTCTTCTCTCTCTGTCTCTCTTCTCTCCATTCACTCAATCTCTCTTCTCTTTCTCTCTCTCTCTCTCTCCATTCACTCAAGCTCAACTTCTCTCTCTCACTGCATTCACTCAATCTCTCTTCTCTCTGTCTCTCTCTCCATTCTGTCAATCTCTCTTCTCTCTCTCTCTCCATTCACTCAATCTCTCTTCTCTCTCTCTCTCTCTCTCTCTCTCTCTCTCTCTCACTCCATTCACTCAAGCTCTCTTCTCCCTCTCTCTCTCTCTCTCTCTCTCTCCATTCACTCAATCTCTCTTCTCTCTCTCTCTCTCTCTCTCTCCATTCACTCAATCTCTTTTCTCTCTCTCTCTCTCTCTCCATTCACTCAATCTCTCTTCTCTCTGTCTCTCTCTCCATTCACTTAATCTCTCTTCTCTCTCTCTCTCTCTCTCTCTCTCCATTCACTCAATCTCTCTTCTCTCTCTCTCTCTCCAGGTCACTCAATCTCTCTTCTCCTCTCACTCTCTCTCTCTCCGTTCACTCAATCTCTCTTATCTGTCTCTCTCTCTCTCCCTCTCTCTCTCTCTCTCTCTCTCTCTCCATTCACTCAATCTCTCTCCTCTCTCTCTCTCTCCAGTCACTCAATCTCTCTTCTCTCACTCTCTCTCTCTGTCCATTCACTCAATCTCTCTTATCTGTCTCCCTCTCTCTCCCTCTCTCTCTCTCTCTCTCTCTCCATTCACTCAATCTCTCTTCACTCTCTCTCTCCATTCCCTCATTCTCTCTTCTCTCTGTCTCTCTCTCTCTCTTTCTCTCTGTCTCATTCACTCAATCTCTCTTCTCTCTCTCTCTCTCTCTCTCTCTCTCCATTCACTCAATCTCCCTTCTCTCTCTCTCTCTCTCTCACTGTCCATTCACTCAATCTCTCTTCACTCTCTCTCATTCACTCAAGCTCTTTTCTCTCTCTCTCTCTATCTCTCTCTCTCTCTCTCTCTCTCTCTCTCCGTTCACTCAATCTCTCTTCTCTCTCTCTCTCTCTCTCCATTCACTCAATCTCTCCTCTCTCTGTCTCTCTCTCCATTCACTCAATCTCTCTTCCCTCTCTCTCTCTCTCTCTCTCTCTCTCTCCATTCACTCAATCTCTCTTCTCTCTCTCTCTCTCTCTCTCTCTCTCTCTCTCTATCGCTCTCACTGTCCATTCACTCAATCTCTCTTCTCTCTCTCTCACTATCTCTCCATTCACTCTGTCTCTCTCTCTCTCTCTCTCTCCATTCACTCAATCTCTCTCTCTCTCTCTCTCTTCCTCCCCATTCACTCAGATCTCTCTTCTCTCTCTCTCTCTCCATTCACTCAATCTCACTTCTCTCTCTCTCTCTCTCTCCAATCACTCAAACTCTCTTCTCTCTCTCACTGTCTCTCTCCATTCACTCAATCTCTCTTCTCTCTCTCTCACCATTCACATCAATCTCTATTCACTCTCACTCTCTCTCTCTCTCCCTCTCTCTCTCCATTCACTCAATCTCCTCTCTCCCTCTCTCTCTATGACTCTCTCTCTCTATCTCTCTCTCTCTCTCTCTCTCTCTCTCTCCTTCACTCAATCTCTCTCTTCTCTCTCTCTCTTTCTCTCTCACCATTCACTCAATCTCTATTCACTCTCTCCTCTCTCTCTCTCTCTCTCACCATTCACTCAATCTCTATTCACTCTCTCTATCTCTCTCTCTCTCTATCTCTCTCTGTCTCTCCATTCATTCAATCTCTCTCTTCTCTCTCTCTCTGTCTCTCCATTCACTCAATTGTTTCTCTCTCTCTCTCTCCTCTTTTCTCCAATCACTCAATCTCTATTCTCTCTCTCTCTCTCTCTCTCTCTCTCTCTCGCTCTCACTGTCCTTTCACTGAATCTCTCTTCTCTCTCTCTTCTCCATTCACTCAATCTCTCTCTCTCCCTCTCTCTCTCTCTCTCTCCCCATTCACTCATATCTCTTCTCTCTCTCTCTCTCCATTCACATCAATCTCACTTCTCTCTCTCTCTCTCTCTCCATTCACTCAAACTCTCTCTCTCTCTCACTGTCTCTCTCCATTCACTCAATCTCTCTTCTCTCTCTCTCACCATTCACTCAATCTCTATTCACTCTCACTCTCTCTCTCTCTCTCTCCCTCTCTCTCTCCATTCACTCAATCTCCTCTCTCCTCTCTCTCTATCACTCTCTCTCTCTCTCTATCTCTATCGCTCTCTCTCTCTCCTTCACTCAATCTCTCTCTTCTCTCTCTCTCTTTCTCTCACCATTCACTCAATCTCTATTCACTCTCTCTTCTCTCTCTCTCTCTCTCTCACCATTCACTCAATCTCTATTCACTCCCTCTACCTCTCTCTCTCTATCTCTCTCTGTCTCTCCATTCACTCAATCTCTCTTCTCTCTCTCTCTCTCTCTCTCTCTTTCCATTCACTCAATTGTTTCTCTCTCTCTCTCTCCCTCTTTCTCCAATCACTCAATCTCTATTCTCTCTCTCTCTCTCTCTCTCTCTCTCTCGACTCTCACTGTCATTCACTCAATCTCTCTAATCTCTCTTTCGCCATTCACTCAATCTCTCTCTCTCTCTCTCTCTCTCCATTCAATCAATCTCTCTTCTCTCTCTCTCTCTCTCTCTCTCTCTCCCCATTCACTCAATCTCTCTTCTCTCTCTCTCTCTCTCTCAGCATTCACTCAATCTCTCTTTTCTCTCTCTCTCTCTCTCTCTCTCTCTCCATTCACTCAATCTCTCTTCACTCTTTCTCTCCATTCACTCAATCTCTCTCTCTCCCTCTCCCTCTCTCCATTCACTCAATCCCTCTTCTGTCTCTCTCTCTCGAGCCACTAAATCTCTCTTCTCTCTCTCTCTCTCTCTCTCTCTCCATATTCACTCAATCTCTCTCCTCTGTCTCTCTCTCACTCTCTCTCCATTCACTCAATCACTCTTCTCTCCTCTCCCTCCCTCTCTCTCCATTCACTCAATCTCTCTCTCTATCTCTCTATCTCTCTATCGCTCTCTCTGTCCATTCACTCAATCTCTCTTCCCTCTCTCTCTCTCTCTCTCCATTCACTCAATCTCACTTCTCTCTCTCTCTCTCCAAACACTCAATCTCTCCTCTCTCTCTCTCTCTCTCCTCTCTCTCTCTCTCCATTCACTCAATCTCACTTCTCTCTCTATCTCTCTCTCTCTTTCTCCATTCACTTAATCTCTCTTCTCTCTCTCGCTTCTCTCTCTCTCTCTCTTTCCTCCATCCTCAATCTCTCATCCCTCTCTCTCCATTCACTCAATCTCTCTCTCTCTCGCTCTCGCTCCATTCACTCAATCTCTATTCGCTCTCACTCTCTTTCTCTCTCTCTCTCCTCTCTCTCTCTCTCCATTCACTCAATCTCTTCTCTCCCTCTCTCTCTATCTCTCTCTCTCTCTCTCTATCTCTCTCTATCGCTTTCACTGTCCATTCACTCAATCTCTCTTCTCTCTCTCTCACTCTCTCTCCATTCACTCAGTCTCTCTTCTCTCTCTCTCTCTCCATTCACTCTCTCTCTCTCTCTCTCTCTCTTCCTCCCCATTCACTCAAACTCTCTTCTCTCTCTCTCTCTCCATTCACTCAATCTCACTTCTCTCTCTCTCTCTCTCTCCAATCACTCAAACTCTCTTCTCTCTCTCACTGTCTCTCTCCATTCACTCAATCTCTCTTCTCTCTCTCTCACCATTCACTCAATCTCTATTCACTCTCACTCTCTCTCTCTCTCTCCCTCTCTCTCTCCATTCACTCAATCTCCTCTCTCCCTCTCTCTCTGTGACTCTCTCTCTCTCTCTATCTCTCTCTCTCTCTCTCTCTCTCCTTCACTCAAACTCTCTCTTCTCTCTCTCTCTTTTCTCTCACCATTCACTCAATCTCTATTCACTCTCTCTTCTCTCTGCTCTCTCTCTCACCATTCACTCAATCTCTATTCACTCTCTCTATCTCTCTCTCTCTCTCTATCTCTCTCTGTCTCTCCATTCACTCAATCTCTCTTCTCTCTCTCTCTCTGTCTCTCCATTCACTCAATTGTTTCTCTCTCTCTCTCTCCCTCTTTCTCCAATCACTCAATCTCATTCTCTCTCTCTCTCTCTCTCTCTCTCTCTCTCTCTCTCGCTCTCACTGTCCATTCACTCAATCTCTCTTCTCTCTCTTTCTCCATTCACTCAATCTCTCTCTCTCTCTCTCTCTCTCTCCCCATTCACTCATCTCTCTTCTCTCTCTCTCTCTCCATTCACTCAATCTCACTTCTCTCTCTCTCTCTCTCTCCATTCACTCAAACTCTCTTCTCTCTCTCACTGTCTCTCTCCATTCACTCAATCTCTCTTCTCTCTCTCTCACCATTCACTCAATCTCTATTCACTCTCACTCTCTCTCTCTCTCTCTCTCCCTCTCTCTCTCCATTCACTCAATCTCACTTCTCTCTCTCTCTCTCCAAACACTCAATCTCTCCTCTCTCTCTCTCTCTCTCTCCCTCTCTCTCTCTCTCCTTCACTCAATCTCTCTCTTCTCTCTCTCTCTTTCTCCCACCATTCACTCAATCTCTATTCACTCTCTCTTCTCTCTCTCTCTCTCTCTCTCACCATTCACTCAATCTCTATTCACTCCCTCTATCTCTCTCTCTCTCTATCTCTCTCTGTCTCTCATTTCACTCAATCTCTCTTCTCTCTCTCTCTCCTTCTCTCTCTCTACATTCACTCAATTGTTTCTCTCTCTCTCTCTCCCTCTTTCTCCAATCTCTCAATCTCTATTCTCTCTCTCTCTCTCTCTCTCTCTCTCTCGCTCTCACTGTCCATTCACTCAATCTCTCTTCTCTCTCTTTCGCCATTCACTCAATCTCTCTCTCTCTGTCTCTCTCTCCATTCAATCAATCTCTCTTCTCTCTCTCTCTCTCTCTCTCTCTCTCTCTCTCCCCATTCACTCAAATCTCTCTTCTCTCTCTCTCTCTCTCTCAGCATTCACTCAATCTCTCTTTTCTCTCTCTCTCTCTCTCTCTCTCCATTCACTCAATCTCTCTTCACTCTTTTCTCTCTCTCTCTCTCCATTCACTCAATCTCTCTCTCTCCCTCTCCCTCTCTCCATTCACTCAATCTCTCTTCTGTCTCTCTCTCTCTAGCCACTAAATCTCTCTTCTCTCTCTCTCTCTCTCCATTCACTCAATCTCTCTCCTCTGTCTCTCTCTCACTCTCTTTCCATTCACTCAATCACACTTCTCTCTCTCTCCTCCCTCTCTCTCCATTCACTCAATCTCTCTTCCCTATCTCTCTATCGCTCTCTCTGTCCATTCACTCAATCTCTCTTCCCCTCTCTCTCTCTCTCTCTCCATTCACTCAATCTCACTTGTCTCTCTCTCTCTCCAAACACTCAATCTCTCCTCTCTCTCTCTCTCTCTCCCTCTCTCTCTCTCCATTCACTCAATCTCACTTCTCTCTCTATCTCTCTCTCTCTTTCTCCATTCACTTAATCTCTCTTCTCTCTCTCGCTTCTCTCTCTCTCTCTCTTTCTCTCCATTCACTCAATCTCTCATCCCTCTCTCTCCATTCACTCAATCTCTCTCTCTCTCGCTCTCAGCTCCATTCACTCAATCTCTATTCGCTCTCACTCTCTTTCTCTCTCTCTCTCCCTCTCTCTCTCTCTCCAATTCACTCAATCTCTTCTCTCCTCTCTCTCTATCTCTCTCTCTCTCTCTATCTCTCTCTCTCTCTCTCTCTCTCCATTCACTCAATCTCACTCTCTCTCTATCTCTCTCTCTGTCTCTCCATTCACTCAATCTCTCTTCTCTCTCTCTCACTCCATTCACTCAATTGCTTTTCTCTCTCTCTCTCTCTCTTCTCCAATCACTCAATCTCTATTCTCTCTCTCTCTCTCTCTTTCTCTCTCTCTCTCTCTCCATTCACTCAATCTCACTTCTCTCTCTCTCTCTCTCTCCATTCACTCAATCTCTCTTCTCTCTCTCACTGTCTCTCTCCATTCACTCAATCTCTCTTCATTCACTCTCTCCATTCACTCAATCTCTATTCTCTCTCTCTTTCGGCATCTCTCCCTCACTCTCTATCTCTCCATTCACTCAATCTCTCTCTCTCTCTCTCTCTCTCTCTCTCCATTCACTCAATCTGTCTTCCCTCACTCTCTCATCGCTCTCTTTCTCTCTCTCTCTCCATTCACACAATCTCTCTTCTCTCTCTCTCTCCATTCACTCAATCTCTCTTCTCTCTCTCTCTCTCTCTCTCTCCATTCACTCAAGCTCGCTTCTCTCTCTCACTCCATTCACTCTATCTCTCTTCTCTCTCTCTCTCTCACCATTCACTCAATCTCTCTTCTCTCTCTCTCTCTCTCTCTCCATTCACTCAATCTCTCTTCTCTTTCTCTCTCTCTCTCTCTCTCCATTCACTCAAGCTCACTTCTCTCTCTCACTGCATTCACTCAATCTCTCTTCTCTCTGTCTCTCTCTCCATTCTCTCAATCTCTCTTCTCTCTCTCTCTCCATTCACTCAATCTCTCTTCTCTCTCTCTCTCTCTCTCTCTCTCTCACTCCATTCACTCAAGCTCTCTTCTCCCTCTCTCTCTCTCTCTCTCTCTCTCTCCATTCACTCAATCTCTCTTCTCTCTCTCTCTCTCTCTCTCTCCATTCACTCAATCTCTCTTCTCTCTCTCTCTCTCTCTCTCCATTCACTCAATCTCTCTTCTCTCTGTCTCTCTCTCCATTCACTTAATCTCTCTTCTCTCTCTCTCTCTCTCTCTCCATTCACTCAATCTCTCTTCTCTCTCTCTCTCTCCAGTCACTCAATCTCTCTTCTCTCACTCTCTCTCTCTCTCCGTTCACTCAATCTCTCTTATCTGTCTCTCTCTCCCTCCCTCTCTCTCTCTCTCTCTCTCTCTCTCCATTCACTCAATCTCTCTCCTCTCTCTCTCTCCAGTCACTCAATCTCTCTTCTCTCACTCTCTCTCTCTGTCCATTCACTCAATCTCTCTTATCTGTCTCCCTCTCTCTCCCTCTCTCTCTCTCTCTCTCTCCATTCACTCAATCTCTCTCACTCTCTCTCTCCATTCCCTCAATCTCTCTTCTCTCTGTCTCTCTCTCTCTCTTTCTCTCTGTCTCCATTCACTCAATCTCTCTTCTCTCTCTCTCTCCATTCACTCAATCTCCCTTCTCTCTCTCTCTCTCTCTCACTGTCCATTCACTCAATCTCTCTTCACTCTCTCTCCATTCACTCAAGCTCTTTTCTCTCTCTCTCTCTATCTCTCTCTCTCTCTCTCTCTCTCTCTCTCCGTTCACTCAATCTCTCTTCTCTCTCTCTCTCTCTCTCCATTCACTCAATCTCTCCTCTCTCTGTCTCTCTCTCCATTCACTCAATCTCTCTTCCCTCTCTCTCTCTCTCTCTCTCTCTCTCTCTCCATTCACTCAATCTCTCTTCTCTCTCTCTCTCTCTCTCTCTCTCTCTCTCTCTCTATCGCTCTCACTGTCCATTCACTCAATCTCTCTTCTCTCTCTCTCACTATCTCTCCATTCACTCTGTCTCTCTTCTCTCTCTCTCTCTCCATTCACTCAATCTCTCTCTCTCTCTCTCTTCCTCCCCATTCACTCAATCTCTCTTCTCTCTCTCTCTCTCCATTCACTCAATCTCACTTCTCTCTCTCTCTCTCTCTCCAATCACTCAAACTCTCTTCTCTCTCTCACTGTCTCTCTCCATTCACTCAATCTCTCTTCTCTCTCTCTCACCATTCACTCAATCTCTATTCACTCTCACTCTCTCTCTCTCTCCCTCTCTCTCTCCATTCACTCAATCTCCTCTCTCCCTCTCTCTCTATGACTCTCTCTCTCTCTCTATCTCTCTCTCTCTCTCTCTCTCTCTCTCTCCTTCACTCAATCTCTCTCTTCTCTCTCTCTCTTTCTCTCACCATTCACTCAATCTCTATTCACTCTCTCCTCTCTCTCTCTCTCTCTCTCACCATTCACTCAATCTCTATTCACTCTCTCTATCTCTCTCTCTCTCTATCTCTCTCTGTCTCTCCATTCATTCAATCTCTCTTCTCTCTCTCTCTCTGTCTCTCCATTCACTCAATTGTTTCTCTCTCTCTCTCTCCCTCTTTCTCCAATCACTCAATCTCTATTCTCTCTCTCTCTCTCTCTCTCTCTCTCTCTCTCGCTCTCACTGTCCTTTCACTGAATCTCTCTTCTCTCTCTTTCTCCATTCACTCAATCTCTCTCTCTCTCTCTCTCTCTCTCTCTCTCTCCCCATTCACTCATATCTCTTCTCTCTCTCTCTCTCCATTCACTCAATCTCACTTCTCTCTCTCTCTCTCTCTCCATTCACTCAAACTCTCTTCTCTCTCTCACTGTCTCTCTCCATTCACTCAATCTCTCTTCTCTCTCTCTCACCATTCACTCAATCTCTATTCACTCTCACTCTCTCTCTCTCTCTCTCCCTCTCTCTCTCCATTCACTCAATCTCCTCTCTCCTCTCTCTCTATCACTCTCTCTCTCTCTCTATCTCTCTATCGCTCTCTCTCTCTCTCCTTCACTCAATCTCTCTCTTCTCTCTCTCTCTTTCTCTCACCATTCACTCAATCTCTATTCACTCTCTCTTCTCTCTCTCTCTCTCTCTCACCATTCACTCAATCTCTATTCACTCCCTCTACCTCTCTCTCTCTATCTCTCTCTGTCTCTCCATTCACTCAATCTCTCTTCTCTCTCTCTCTCTCTCTCTCTCTCTCCATTCACTCAATTGTTTCTCTCTCTCTCTCTCTCCCTCTTTCTCCAATCACTCAATCTCA
>NW_027140369.1:90000-95802 GCF_036365525.1 Heterodontus francisci | reverse complement strand
TGGTTAACCAGTAAGCAGAGTAATCATTAACCAAAAATCGCAAAAGTAAGTAAAAAGTGTGAAATCATTAACCAAAAACTCGAAAATAATCTCCAGAGACTAAGTCCGAAAGGGCAAATGGTTAACCAGTAAGCAGAGTAATCATTAACCAAAAATCGCAAAAGTAAGTAAAAAGTGTGAAATCATTAACCAAAAACCCGAAAATAATGTCCAGAGACTAAGTCCGAAAGGGCAAATGGTTAACCAGTAAGCAGAGTAATCATTAACCAAAAATCGCAAAAGTAAGTAAAAAGTGTGAAATCATTAACCAAAAACTCGAAAATAATGTCCAGAGACTAAGTCCGAAAGGGCAAATGGTTAACCAGTAAGCAGAGTAATCATTAACCAAAAGGCGCAAAAGTAAGTAAAAAGTATGAAATCAGTAACCAAAAAGCGCAAAAATATGTTAAAAGTGTGAAATCATTAACCAAAAACTCGAAAATAATGTGCAGAGACTAAGTCCGAAAGGGCAAATAATTAACCAGTAAGCAGAGTAATCATTAACCAAAAATCGCAAAAATATGTTAAAAGTGTGAAATCATTAACCAAAAACTCGAAAATAATGTCCAGAGACTAAGTCCGAAAGGGCAAATGGTTAACCAGTAAGCAGAGTAATCATTAACCAAAAATCGCAAAAGTAAGTAAAAAGTGTGAAATCATTAACCAAAAACTCGAAAATAATCTCCAGAGACTAAGTCCGAAAGGGCAAATGGTTAACCAGTAAGCAGAGTAATCATTAACCAAAAGGCGCAAAAGTAAGTAAAAAGTATGAAATCATTAACCAAAAAGCGCAAAAATATGTTAAAAGTGTGAAATCATTAACCAAAAAGTCGAAAATAATGTGCAGAGACTAAGTCCGAAAGGGCAAATGGTTAACCAGTAAGCAGAGTAATCATTAACCAAAAAGCGCAAAAATATGTTAAAAGTGTGAAATCATTAACCAAAAACTCGAAAATAATGTGCAGAGACTAAGTCCGAAAGGGCAAATGGTTAACCAGTAAGCAGAGTAATCATTAACCAAAAATCGCAAAAGTAAGTAAAAAGTGTGAAATCATTAACCAAAAACTCGAAAATAATCTCCAGAGACTAAGTCCGAAAGGGCAAATGGTTAACCAGTAAGCAGAGTAATCATTAACCAAAAAGGGCAAAAGTAAGTAAAAAGTATGAAATCATTAACCAAAAAGCACAAAATTAAGTTAAAAGTGTGAAATCATTAACCAAAATGTCGAAAACAATGTCCAGAGACTAAGTCCGAAAGGGCAAATGGTTAACCAGTAAGCAGAGTAATCATTAACCAAAAAGGGCAAAAGTAAGTAAAAAGTATGAAATCATTAACCAAAAAGCACAAAATTAAGTTAAAAGTGTGAAATCATTAACCAAAATGTCGAAAATAATGTCCAGAGACTAAGTCCGAAAGGGCAAATGGTTAACCAGTAAGCAGAGTAATCATTAACCAAAAATCGCAAAAGTAAGTAAAAAGTGTGAAATCATTAACCAAAAAGCGCAAAAATATGTTAAAAGTGTGAAATCATTAACCAAAAACTCGAAAATAATGTGCAGAGACTAAGTCCAAAAGGGCAAATGGTTAACCAGTAAGCAGAGTAATCATTAACCAAAATGCGCAAAAGTAAGTAAAAAGTGTGAAATCATTAACCAAAAATCGCAAAAGTAAGTAAAAAGTGTGAAATCATTAACCAAAAACTCGAAAATAATCTCCAGAGACTAAGTCCGAAAGGGCAAATGGTTAACCAGTAAGCAGAGTAATCATTAACCAAAAATCGCAAAAGTAAGTAAAAAGTGTGAAATCATTAACCAAAAACTCGAAAATAATGTCCAGAGACTAAGTCCGAAAGGGCAAATGGTTAACCAGTAAGCAGAGTAATCATTAACCAAAAGGCGCAAAAGTAAGTAAAAAGTATGAAATCAGTAACCAAAAAGCGCAAAAATATGTTAAAAGTGTGAAATCATTAACCAAAAACTCGAAAATAATGTGCAGAGACTAAGTCCGAAAGGGCAAATAATTAACCAGTAAGCAGAGTAATCATTAACCAAAAATCGCAAAAATATGTTAAAAGTGTGAAATCATTAACCAAAAACTCGAAAATAATGTCCAGAGACTAAGTCCGAAAGGGCAAATGGTTAACCAGTAAGCAGAGTAATCATTAACCAAAAATCGCAAAAGTAAGTAAAAAGTGTGAAATCATTAACCAAAAACTCGAAAATAATCTCCAGAGACTAAGTCCGAAAGGGCAAATGGTTAACCAGTAAGCAGAGTAATCATTAACCAAAAGGCGCAAAAGTAAGTAAAAAGTATGAAATCATTAACCAAAAAGCGCAAAAATATGTTAAAAGTGTGAAATCATTAACCAAAAAGTCGAAAATAATGTGCAGAGACTAAGTCCGAAAGGGCAAATGGTTAACCAGTAAGCAGAGTAATCATTAACCAAAAAGCGCAAAAATATGTTAAAAGTGTGAAATCATTAACCAAAAACTCGAAAATAATGTGCAGAGACTAAGTCCGAAAGGGCAAATGGTTAACCAGTAAGCAGAGTAATCATTAACCAAAAATCGCAAAAGTAAGTAAAAAGTGTGAAATCATTAACCAAAAACTCGAAAATAATCTCCAGAGACTAAGTCCGAAAGGGCAAATGGTTAACCAGTAAGCAGAGTAATCATTAACCAAAAAGGGCAAAAGTAAGTAAAAAGTATGAAATCATTAACCAAAAAGCACAAAATTAAGTTAAAAGTGTGAAATCATTAACCAAAATGTCGAAAACAATGTCCAGAGACTAAGTCCGAAAGGGCAAATGGTTAACCAGTAAGCAGAGTAATCATTAACCAAAAAGGGCAAAAGTAAGTAAAAAGTATGAAATCATTAACCAAAAAGCACAAAATTAAGTTAAAAGTGTGAAATCATTAACCAAAATGTCGAAAATAATGTCCAGAGACTAAGTCCGAAAGGGCAAATGGTTAACCAGTAAGCAGAGTAATCATTAACCAAAAATCGCAAAAGTAAGTAAAAAGTGTGAAATCATTAACCAAAAAGCGCAAAAATATGTTAAAAGTGTGAAATCATTAACCAAAAACTCGAAAATAATGTGCAGAGACTAAGTCCAAAAGGGCAAATGGTTAACCAGTAAGCAGAGTAATCATTAACCAAAATGCGCAAAAGTAAGTAAAAAGTGTGAAATCATTAACCAAAAATCGCAAAAGTAAGTAAAAAGTGTGAAATCATTAACCAAAAACTCGAAAATAATCTCCAGAGACTAAGTCCGAAAGGGCAAATGGTTAACCAGTAAGCAGAGTAATCATTAACCAAAAATCGCAAAAGTAAGTAAAAAGTGTGAAATCATTAACCAAAAACTCGAAAATAATGTCCAGAGACTAAGTCCAAAAGGGCAAATGGTTAACCAGTAAGCAGAGTAATCATTAACCAAAAAGCGCAAAAGTAAGTAAAAAGTATGAAATCATTAACCAAAAACTCGAAAATAATGTGCAGAGACTAAGTCCGAAAGGGCAAATGGTTAACCAGTAAGCAGAGTAATCATTAACCAAAAAGCGCAAAAATATGTTAAAAGTGTGAAATCATTAACCAAAAACTCGAAAATAATGTCCAGAGACTAAGTCCGAAAGGGCAAATGGTTAACCAGTAAGCAGAGTAATCATTAACCAAAATGCGCAAAAGTAAGTAAAAAGTGTGAAATCATTAACCAAAAATCGCAAAAGTAAGTAAAAAGTGTGAAATCATTAACCAAAAACTCGAAAATAATCTCCAGAGACTAAGTCCGAAAGGGCAAATAATTAACCAGTAAGCAGAGTAATCATTAACCAAAAAGCGCAAAAATATGTTAAAAGTGTGAAATCATTAACCAAAAACTCGAAAATAATGTCCAGAGACTAAGTCCGAAAGGGCAAATAATTAACCAGTAAGCAGAGTAATCATTAACCAAAAAGCGCAAAAGTAAGTAAAAAGTGTGAAATCATTAACCAAAAAGTCGAAAATAATGCCCAGAGACTAAGTCCGAAAGGGCAAATGGTTAACCAGAAAATCCGTCGAATAATGTCCAGAGACTAAGTCCGAAAGGGCAAATGGTTAACCAGTGGAAGGGCGATCAAGCGGAAAAATTTGCCCCGGTTACCCGGGATGGAGTTCCAGAGGTCCGGCCAGAGTTGTCAAATTCGTCCCGCTGATCGGACGCTTGTCATTCGGGTGGCTGGGGGTTGGCGGGGTATCTGCACAGTAGTAGGAGGTGGCAAGTCGGGACTTGGACGTTTATTCCAAGAGTCCACCCGAGCCTCCAGGTCTGCAGAGACCGACCCTAGCTGCCGCCCAACCGACTTTTAAGCCTTTTTCGGATGGGGATTTTTTCCCATTTTCGTCCATTTTTCGGGTTTTCTGTCGGGCTTAATAGGCGGCAGCCTGACCCCCGGCCGAGGCGGGGGGCGCACTCTCCCTTGCGTAAGGGTCCGGATTTGCCCCGGAAAGTGCCCCCGACGGCCTCCCGACCCGGGTGCCTGCAGGGCGGGGGAAAGGGTAGTCCCAGCCGCAGGAAATCATTAACCAAAAGACTTAGCCGTCGGGGCAGAGGCTAAGACCCGGGCTGGTGAAATCATTAACCAAAAGGAATGCACCCTTTTCCGAAAGTGCAGGCCGAAATAAGGCGAGCCTTGGGCCGGGAAGGCCAAAACCCCCAACTCATGGAAGTGTATGGGGTCGGACTCGGCGACTTTCCCGGGCCCCGAGTTGACCTTTCCCCACGGGGGCGGTCAAGTTGCTCCCGCCAAGAGGGCACGTTGCATTTGCTGCCGCTCTAGTCCCCGGGCTAGTTAATCAGTTGCCGTCGGAAGTCCCGATGCCGAAATGAAAAATGGCCGTTGCGGCGATTTGGCGCCTCATTTTCGGAAGGACTACCGGCAGGCAACCCGCCGAATTGACACTTGCGATTCGGGTGGCTGGGGGTTGGCGGGGTACCCGGAGATTTTCGGGAACTCGATTTTCAGAACTTTTGCTGGCAGCGGTTGCACTTGCAAAGTGGCCGAAGAAGTGCTCCCTCAAGGAAGGACCTTCTTTTGAAATAAAAGACCTTCCGAAGAGTGCCTGGAAGTCATTTATGAGCATTTAAGGGTAAATCTGGCGGACTTTCCATGCTCTGTTGCCGGCTCTGAAATATCGCACAGTTGGGTCTAGGCCGGTAGACTGGCTGTGAAAACAGACAAAGTGTTTTGGCGAGCGAGAGAAAACAAGGCCTTGGAACAGATTGGGGGGTGCGGAGGCACACCACACCCACAGGAAAAGAATTAATAAAAAAAAAACCAAAGTCTTATGACATGTCTGTTGGTACAGTGAGAAAAGCAAAGAAGGGAGGCTGCGATGGCAGAGCAAAGCCGACCTTCATACAGATATACATGTCAAAGAAAGAAACTATGCCCGCAAAAGACTTGGTGCGAAATAACAAGGCTCCTTGTGAACGGTTATCTTTGTCTGTCAGGCGCAGATTGTGGCGGCGTCGCCTGGTTTCCTTGGGTTGCACTACATGTATGTCCTATTCTCAAACGAAAAGTGCGTGCCCAGAATTTTGTCCAAGTTAGGCGACGCACGCCGGCTGGCATCACCTCTCCGTGCGAGCGCCGAAAGCTTTGGTCGACCTGTTTGGCTACGCTGGTCGCGGTTGCTCCTTACAGTGATGGGGACGGAAAACCGATGCGAGTTGACCAGGCGACGTCAACCAAGTTGTGCATGCTTTCTCCCCCCCCCCGCCGCCG
>NW_027140369.1:72500-77500 GCF_036365525.1 Heterodontus francisci | reverse complement strand
CCGGAGGCAACGGCCTGGAACGGAGCCAGACTTGAGTCGTTCCGTGTGCCGTGGGCAAAAAGGCAGGGCTGCGGGTCAGCGCAGTTTGGCAAACCTAGCCGCAAGTGCGGGAAGGGCGGAGGAGCACACGGACGCCGCCTTCCCAAACTGAGCCCAAAGTGCCCAGGCATGCCCCCTTGATCTCGCCTAATCAGTGAGCCCAAAATAATTTCAGAGTGTGGAAACCTGATCCAAAAAGGTCGAAAAGAACGGCCAGAGATCAAGTCCGAAAGGGGAAATCAGTAACAAGCAAGCAGAGTAATCATTAACCAAAAAGCGCAAAATTATGTTAAAAGTGTGAAATCATTAACCAAAAAGTCGAAAATAATGTCCAGAGACCAAGTCCGAAAGTACAAATAATTAACCAGTAAGCAGAGTCATCATTAACCAAAAATCGCAAAAGTAAGTAAAAAGTGTGAAATCATTAACCAAAAATCGCAAAAGTAAGTAAAAAGTGTGAAATCATTAACCAAAAACTCGAAAATAATGTCCAGAGACTAAGTCCGAAAGGGCAAATGGTTAACCAGTAAGCAGAGTAATCATTAACCAAAAATCGCAAAAGTAAGTAAGAAGTGTGAAATCATTAACCAAAAATCGCAAAAGTAAGTAAAAAGTGTGAAATCATTAACCAAAAACTCGAAAATAATGTCCAGAGACCAAGTCCGAAAGGGCAAATGGTTAACCAGTAAGCAGAGTAATCATTAACCAAAAAGGGCAAAAGTAAGTAAAAAGTATGAAATCATTAACCAAAAAGCACAAAATTAAGTTAAAAGTGTGAAATCATTAACCAAAAAGTCGAAAATAATCTCCAGAGACTAAGTGCGAAAGGGCAAATGGTTAACCAGTAAGCAGAGTCATCATTAACCAAAAATCGCAAAAGTAAGTAAAAAGTGTGAAATCATTAACCAAAAACCCGAAAATAATGTCCAGAGACTAAGTCCAAAAGGGCAAATGGTTAACCAGTAAGCAGAGTAATCATTAACCAAAAATCGCAAAAGTAAGTAAAAAGTGTGAAATCATTAACCAAAAACTCGAAAATAATCTCCAGAGACTAAGTCCGAAAGGGCAAATGGTTAACCAGTAAGCAGAGTAATCATTAACCAAAAATCGCAAAAGTAAGTAAAAAGTGTGAAATCATTAACCAAAAACCCGAAAATAATGTCCAGAGACTAAGTCCGAAAGGGCAAATGGTTAACCAGTAAGCAGAGTAATCATTAACCAAAAATCGCAAAAGTAAGTAAAAAGTGTGAAATCATTAACCAAAAACTCGAAAATAATGTCCAGAGACTAAGTCCGAAAGGGCAAATGGTTAACCAGTAAGCAGAGTAATCATTAACCAAAAGGCGCAAAAGTAAGTAAAAAGTATGAAATCAGTAACCAAAAAGCGCAAAAATATGTTAAAAGTGTGAAATCATTAACCAAAAACTCGAAAATAATGTGCAGAGACTAAGTCCGAAAGGGCAAATAATTAACCAGTAAGCAGAGTAATCATTAACCAAAAATCGCAAAAATATGTTAAAAGTGTGAAATCATTAACCAAAAACTCGAAAATAATGTCCAGAGACTAAGTCCGAAAGGGCAAATGGTTAACCAGTAAGCAGAGTAATCATTAACCAAAAATCGCAAAAGTAAGTAAAAAGTGTGAAATCATTAACCAAAAACTCGAAAATAATCTCCAGAGACTAAGTCCGAAAGGGCAAATGGTTAACCAGTAAGCAGAGTAATCATTAACCAAAAGGCGCAAAAGTAAGTAAAAAGTATGAAATCATTAACCAAAAAGCGCAAAAATATGTTAAAAGTGTGAAATCATTAACCAAAAAGTCGAAAATAATGTGCAGAGACTAAGTCCGAAAGGGCAAATGGTTAACCAGTAAGCAGAGTAATCATTAACCAAAAAGCGCAAAAATATGTTAAAAGTGTGAAATCATTAACCAAAAACTCGAAAATAATGTGCAGAGACTAAGTCCGAAAGGGCAAATGGTTAACCAGTAAGCAGAGTAATCATTAACCAAAAATCGCAAAAGTAAGTAAAAAGTGTGAAATCATTAACCAAAAACTCGAAAATAATCTCCAGAGACTAAGTCCGAAAGGGCAAATGGTTAACCAGTAAGCAGAGTAATCATTAACCAAAAAGGGCAAAAGTAAGTAAAAAGTATGAAATCATTAACCAAAAAGCACAAAATTAAGTTAAAAGTGTGAAATCATTAACCAAAATGTCGAAAACAATGTCCAGAGACCAAGTCCGAAAGGGCAAATGGTTAACCAGTAAGCAGAGTAATCATTAACCAAAAAGGGCAAAAGTAAGTAAAAAGTATGAAATCATTAACCAAAAAGCACAAAATTAAGTTAAAAGTGTGAAATCATTAACCAAAATGTCGAAAATAATGTCCAGAGACTAAGTCCGAAAGGGCAAATGGTTAACCAGTAAGCAGAGTAATCATTAACCAAAAATCGCAAAAGTAAGTAAAAAGTGTGAAATCATTAACCAAAAAGCGCAAAAATATGTTAAAAGTGTGAAATCATTAACCAAAAACTCGAAAATAATGTGCAGAGACTAAGTCCAAAAGGGCAAATGGTTAACCAGTAAGCAGAGTAATCATTAACCAAAATGCGCAAAAGTAAGTAAAAAGTGTGAAATCATTAACCAAAAATCGCAAAAGTAAGTAAAAAGTGTGAAATCATTAACCAAAAACTCGAAAATAATCTCCAGAGACTAAGTCCGAAAGGGCAAATGGTTAACCAGTAAGCAGAGTAATCATTAACCAAAAATCGCAAAAGTAAGTAAAAAGTGTGAAATCATTAACCAAAAACTCGAAAATAATGTCCAGAGACTAAGTCCAAAAGGGCAAATGGTTAACCAGTAAGCAGAGTAATCATTAACCAAAAAGCGCAAAAGTAAGTAAAAAGTATGAAATCATTAACCAAAAACTCGAAAATAATGTGCAGAGACTAAGTCCGAAAGGGCAAATGGTTAACCAGTAAGCAGAGTAATCATTAACCAAAAAGCGCAAAAATATGTTAAAAGTGTGAAATCATTAACCAAAAACTCGAAAATAATGTCCAGAGACTAAGTCCGAAAGGGCAAATGGTTAACCAGTAAGCAGAGTAATCATTAACCAAAATGCGCAAAAGTAAGTAAAAAGTGTGAAATCATTAACCAAAAATCGCAAAAGTAAGTAAAAAGTGTGAAATCATTAACCAAAAACTCGAAAATAATCTCCAGAGACTAAGTCCGAAAGGGCAAATAATTAACCAGTAAGCAGAGTAATCATTAACCAAAAAGCGCAAAAATATGTTAAAAGTGTGAAATCATTAACCAAAAACTCGAAAATAATGTCCAGAGACTAAGTCCGAAAGGGCAAATAATTAACCAGTAAGCAGAGTAATCATTAACCAAAAAGCGCAAAAGTAAGTAAAAAGTGTGAAATCATTAACCAAAAAGTCGAAAATAATGCCCAGAGACTAAGTCCGAAAGGGCAAATGGTTAACCAGAAAATCCGTCGAATAATGTCCAGAGACTAAGTCCGAAAGGGCAAATGGTTAACCAGTGGAAGGGCGATCAAGCGGAAAAATTTGCCCCGGTTACCCGGGATGGAGTTCCAGAGGTCCGGCCAGAGTTGTCAAATTCGTCCCGCTGATCGGACGCTTGTCATTCGGGTGGCTGGGGGTTGGCGGGGTATCTGCACAGTAGTAGGAGGTGGCAAGTCGGGACTTGGACGTTTATTCCAAGAGTCCACCCGAGCCTCCAGGTCTGCAGAGACCGACCCTAGCTGCCGCCCAACCGACTTTTAAGCCTTTTTCGGATGGGGATTTTTTCCCATTTTCGTCCATTTTTCGGGTTTTCTGTCGGGCTTAATAGGCGGCAGCCTGACCCCCGGCCGAGGCGGGGGGCGCACTCTCCCTTGCGTAAGGGTCCGGATTTGCCCCGGAAAGTGCCCCCGACGGCCTCCCGACCCGGGTGCCTGCAGGGCGGGGGAAAGGGTAGTCCCAGCCGCAGGAAATCATTAACCAAAAGACTTAGCCGTCGGGGCAGAGGCTAAGACCCGGGCTGGTGAAATCATTAACCAAAAGGAATGCACCCTTTTCCGAAAGTGCAGGCCGAAATAAGGCGAGCCTTGGGCCGGGAAGGCCAAAACCCCCAACTCATGGAAGTGTATGGGGTCGGACTCGGCGACTTTCCCGGGCCCCGAGTTGACCTTTCCCCACGGGGGCGGTCAAGTTGCTCCCGCCAAGAGGGCACGTTGCATTTGCTGCCGCTCTAGTCCCCGGGCTAGTTAATCAGTTGCCGTCGGAAGTCCCGATGCCGAAATGAAAAATGGCCGTTGCGGCGATTTGGCGCCTCATTTTCGGAAGGACTACCGGCAGGCAACCCGCCGAATTGACACTTGCGATTCGGGTGGCTGGGGGTTGGCGGGGTACCCGGAGATTTTCGGGAACTCGATTTTCAGAACTTTTGCTGGCAGCGGTTGCACTTGCAAAGTGGCCGAAGAAGTGCTCCCTCAAGGAAGGACCTTCTTTTGAAATAAAAGACCTTCCGAAGAGTGCCTGGAAGTCATTTATGAGCATTTAAGGGTAAATCTGGCGGACTTTCCATGCTCTGTTGCCGGCTCTGAAATATCGCACAGTTGGGTCTAGGCCGGTAGACTGGCTGTGAAAACAGACAAAGTGTTTTGGCGAGCGAGAGAAAACAAGGCCTTGGAACAGATTGGGGGGTGCGGAGGCACACCACACCCACAGGAAAAGAATTAATAAAAAAAAAACCAAAGTCTTATGACATGTCTGTTGGTACAGTGAGAAAAGCAAAGAAGGGAGGCTGCGATGGCAGAGCAAAGCCGACCTTCATACAGATATACATGTCAAAGAAAGAAACTATGCCCGCAAAAGACTTGGTGCGAAATAACAAGGCTCCTTGTGAACGGTTATCTTTGTCTGTCAGGCGCAGATTGTGGCGGCGTCGCCTG
>NW_027140369.1:55000-60000 GCF_036365525.1 Heterodontus francisci | reverse complement strand
TCGGGGAGGGAGGTCCGAGCTCCGCGCGGTCGACGGCAGGTGAAAGGGGCCGGTGCGCCGCGGAAGGCGACAGCAGTCCCGTCAGGCTGCACCTCTGCTCGGGCGAACGGCGTCAGGAAAAGGGGAGAGCACTTCCCCACCGATAGCTCCGGAACGCCCGGACCCATTGGCCCGCGGCACCGGTGGCTGCTAGAGGGCCTCCGGCGCCGTCAGCCGGGGTACGTCCCAGGCCGGCCGGACGGCGGGCAGCCGGAGGCAACGGCCTGGAACGGAGCCAGACTTGAGTCGTTCCGTGTGCCGTGGGCAAAAAGGCAGGGCTGCGGGTCAGCGCAGTTTGGCAAACCTAGCCGCAAGTGCGGGAAGGGCGGAGGAGCACACGGACGCCGCCTTCCCAAACTGAGCCCAAAGTGCCCAGGCATGCCCCCTTGATCTCGCCTAATCAGTGAGCCCAAAATAATTTCAGAGTGTGGAAACCTGATCCAAAAAGGTCGAAAAGAACGGCCAGAGATCAAGTCCGAAAGGGGAAATCAGTAACAAGCAAGCAGAGTAATCATTAACCAAAAAGCGCAAAATTATGTTAAAAGTGTGAAATCATTAACCAAAAAGTCGAAAATAATGTCCAGAGACCAAGTCCGAAAGTACAAATAATTAACCAGTAAGCAGAGTCATCATTAACCAAAAATCGCAAAAGTAAGTAAAAAGTGTGAAATCATTAACCAAAAATCGCAAAAGTAAGTAAAAAGTGTGAAATCATTAACCAAAAACTCGAAAATAATGTCCAGAGACTAAGTCCGAAAGGGCAAATGGTTAACCAGTAAGCAGAGTAATCATTAACCAAAAATCGCAAAAGTAAGTAAGAAGTGTGAAATCATTAACCAAAAATCGCAAAAGTAAGTAAAAAGTGTGAAATCATTAACCAAAAACTCGAAAATAATGTCCAGAGACCAAGTCCGAAAGGGCAAATGGTTAACCAGTAAGCAGAGTAATCATTAACCAAAAAGGGCAAAAGTAAGTAAAAAGTATGAAATCATTAACCAAAAAGCACAAAATTAAGTTAAAAGTGTGAAATCATTAACCAAAAAGTCGAAAATAATCTCCAGAGACTAAGTGCGAAAGGGCAAATGGTTAACCAGTAAGCAGAGTCATCATTAACCAAAAATCGCAAAAGTAAGTAAAAAGTGTGAAATCATTAACCAAAAACCCGAAAATAATGTCCAGAGACTAAGTCCAAAAGGGCAAATGGTTAACCAGTAAGCAGAGTAATCATTAACCAAAAATCGCAAAAGTAAGTAAAAAGTGTGAAATCATTAACCAAAAACTCGAAAATAATCTCCAGAGACTAAGTCCGAAAGGGCAAATGGTTAACCAGTAAGCAGAGTAATCATTAACCAAAAATCGCAAAAGTAAGTAAAAAGTGTGAAATCATTAACCAAAAACCCGAAAATAATGTCCAGAGACTAAGTCCGAAAGGGCAAATGGTTAACCAGTAAGCAGAGTAATCATTAACCAAAAATCGCAAAAGTAAGTAAAAAGTGTGAAATCATTAACCAAAAACTCGAAAATAATGTCCAGAGACTAAGTCCGAAAGGGCAAATGGTTAACCAGTAAGCAGAGTAATCATTAACCAAAAGGCGCAAAAGTAAGTAAAAAGTATGAAATCAGTAACCAAAAAGCGCAAAAATATGTTAAAAGTGTGAAATCATTAACCAAAAACTCGAAAATAATGTGCAGAGACTAAGTCCGAAAGGGCAAATAATTAACCAGTAAGCAGAGTAATCATTAACCAAAAATCGCAAAAATATGTTAAAAGTGTGAAATCATTAACCAAAAACTCGAAAATAATGTCCAGAGACTAAGTCCGAAAGGGCAAATGGTTAACCAGTAAGCAGAGTAATCATTAACCAAAAATCGCAAAAGTAAGTAAAAAGTGTGAAATCATTAACCAAAAACTCGAAAATAATCTCCAGAGACTAAGTCCGAAAGGGCAAATGGTTAACCAGTAAGCAGAGTAATCATTAACCAAAAGGCGCAAAAGTAAGTAAAAAGTATGAAATCATTAACCAAAAAGCGCAAAAATATGTTAAAAGTGTGAAATCATTAACCAAAAAGTCGAAAATAATGTGCAGAGACTAAGTCCGAAAGGGCAAATGGTTAACCAGTAAGCAGAGTAATCATTAACCAAAAAGCGCAAAAATATGTTAAAAGTGTGAAATCATTAACCAAAAACTCGAAAATAATGTGCAGAGACTAAGTCCGAAAGGGCAAATGGTTAACCAGTAAGCAGAGTAATCATTAACCAAAAATCGCAAAAGTAAGTAAAAAGTGTGAAATCATTAACCAAAAACTCGAAAATAATCTCCAGAGACTAAGTCCGAAAGGGCAAATGGTTAACCAGTAAGCAGAGTAATCATTAACCAAAAAGGGCAAAAGTAAGTAAAAAGTATGAAATCATTAACCAAAAAGCACAAAATTAAGTTAAAAGTGTGAAATCATTAACCAAAATGTCGAAAACAATGTCCAGAGACTAAGTCCGAAAGGGCAAATGGTTAACCAGTAAGCAGAGTAATCATTAACCAAAAAGGGCAAAAGTAAGTAAAAAGTATGAAATCATTAACCAAAAAGCACAAAATTAAGTTAAAAGTGTGAAATCATTAACCAAAATGTCGAAAATAATGTCCAGAGACTAAGTCCGAAAGGGCAAATGGTTAACCAGTAAGCAGAGTAATCATTAACCAAAAATCGCAAAAGTAAGTAAAAAGTGTGAAATCATTAACCAAAAAGCGCAAAAATATGTTAAAAGTGTGAAATCATTAACCAAAAACTCGAAAATAATGTGCAGAGACTAAGTCCAAAAGGGCAAATGGTTAACCAGTAAGCAGAGTAATCATTAACCAAAATGCGCAAAAGTAAGTAAAAAGTGTGAAATCATTAACCAAAAATCGCAAAAGTAAGTAAAAAGTGTGAAATCATTAACCAAAAACTCGAAAATAATCTCCAGAGACTAAGTCCGAAAGGGCAAATGGTTAACCAGTAAGCAGAGTAATCATTAACCAAAAATCGCAAAAGTAAGTAAAAAGTGTGAAATCATTAACCAAAAACTCGAAAATAATGTCCAGAGACTAAGTCCAAAAGGGCAAATGGTTAACCAGTAAGCAGAGTAATCATTAACCAAAAAGCGCAAAAGTAAGTAAAAAGTATGAAATCATTAACCAAAAACTCGAAAATAATGTGCAGAGACTAAGTCCGAAAGGGCAAATGGTTAACCAGTAAGCAGAGTAATCATTAACCAAAAAGCGCAAAAATATGTTAAAAGTGTGAAATCATTAACCAAAAACTCGAAAATAATGTCCAGAGACTAAGTCCGAAAGGGCAAATGGTTAACCAGTAAGCAGAGTAATCATTAACCAAAATGCGCAAAAGTAAGTAAAAAGTGTGAAATCATTAACCAAAAATCGCAAAAGTAAGTAAAAAGTGTGAAATCATTAACCAAAAACTCGAAAATAATCTCCAGAGACTAAGTCCGAAAGGGCAAATAATTAACCAGTAAGCAGAGTAATCATTAACCAAAAAGCGCAAAAATATGTTAAAAGTGTGAAATCATTAACCAAAAACTCGAAAATAATGTCCAGAGACTAAGTCCGAAAGGGCAAATAATTAACCAGTAAGCAGAGTAATCATTAACCAAAAAGCGCAAAAGTAAGTAAAAAGTGTGAAATCATTAACCAAAAAGTCGAAAATAATGCCCAGAGACTAAGTCCGAAAGGGCAAATGGTTAACCAGAAAATCCGTCGAATAATGTCCAGAGACTAAGTCCGAAAGGGCAAATGGTTAACCAGTGGAAGGGCGATCAAGCGGAAAAATTTGCCCCGGTTACCCGGGATGGAGTTCCAGAGGTCCGGCCAGAGTTGTCAAATTCGTCCCGCTGATCGGACGCTTGTCATTCGGGTGGCTGGGGGTTGGCGGGGTATCTGCACAGTAGTAGGAGGTGGCAAGTCGGGACTTGGACGTTTATTCCAAGAGTCCACCCGAGCCTCCAGGTCTGCAGAGACCGACCCTAGCTGCCGCCCAACCGACTTTTAAGCCTTTTTCGGATGGGGATTTTTTCCCATTTTCGTCCATTTTTCGGGTTTTCTGTCGGGCTTAATAGGCGGCAGCCTGACCCCCGGCCGAGGCGGGGGGCGCACTCTCCCTTGCGTAAGGGTCCGGATTTGCCCCGGAAAGTGCCCCCGACGGCCTCCCGACCCGGGTGCCTGCAGGGCGGGGGAAAGGGTAGTCCCAGCCGCAGGAAATCATTAACCAAAAGACTTAGCCGTCGGGGCAGAGGCTAAGACCCGGGCTGGTGAAATCATTAACCAAAAGGAATGCACCCTTTTCCGAAAGTGCAGGCCGAAATAAGGCGAGCCTTGGGCCGGGAAGGCCAAAACCCCCAACTCATGGAAGTGTATGGGGTCGGACTCGGCGACTTTCCCGGGCCCCGAGTTGACCTTTCCCCACGGGGGCGGTCAAGTTGCTCCCGCCAAGAGGGCACGTTGCATTTGCTGCCGCTCTAGTCCCCGGGCTAGTTAATCAGTTGCCGTCGGAAGTCCCGATGCCGAAATGAAAAATGGCCGTTGCGGCGATTTGGCGCCTCATTTTCGGAAGGACTACCGGCAGGCAACCCGCCGAATTGACACTTGCGATTCGGGTGGCTGGGGGTTGGCGGGGTACCCGGAGATTTTCGGGAACTCGATTTTCAGAACTTTTGCTGGCAGCGGTTGCACTTGCAAAGTGGCCGAAGAAGTGCTCCCTCAAGGAAGGACCTTCTTTTGAAATAAAAGACCTTCCGAAGAGTGCCTGGAAGTCATTTATGAGCATTTAAGGGTAAATCTGGCGGACTTTCCATGCTCTGTTGCCGGCTCTGAAATATCGCACAGTTGGGTCTAGGCCGGTAGACTGGCTGTGAAAACAGACAAAGTGTTTTGGCGAGCGAGAGAAAACAAGGCCTTGGAACAGATTGGGGG
>NW_027140369.1:37500-42500 GCF_036365525.1 Heterodontus francisci | reverse complement strand
TGGAATCGGCACCTCGTCCCGCTGTCCGGTTCCCCCCCGTCGACTGCAACGGGTTTCCGAGGCCCGTCGGTCAGGCGCGGTTCGCTCCGCAATCCGCCGGCCGATCGGCACCGGGCGGGGCTCTACGGAAAGAGGGGACCCTCCGGCGTCGAGTGCCGGCGCACCGACCCCGCAGGCTGACCGGGAAGGTTAAGACTCACCCCGCTGAATGCCCGGCCCCGGGCACCCTCCGGCGCCGGGGCCATAACTTCGGGGAGGGAGGTCCGAGCTCCGCGCGGTCGACGGCAGGTGAAAGGGGCCGGTGCGCCGCGGAAGGCGACAGCAGTCCCGTCAGGCTGCACCTCTGCTCGGGCGAACGGCGTCAGGAAAAGGGGAGAGCACTTCCCCACCGATAGCTCCGGAACGCCCGGACCCATTGGCCCGCGGCACCGGTGGCTGCTAGAGGGCCTCCGGCGCCGTCAGCCGGGGTACGTCCCAGGCCGGCCGGACGGCGGGCAGCCGGAGGCAACGGCCTGGAACGGAGCCAGACTTGAGTCGTTCCGTGTGCCGTGGGCAAAAAGGCAGGGCTGCGGGTCAGCGCAGTTTGGCAAACCTAGCCGCAAGTGCGGGAAGGGCGGAGGAGCACACGGACGCCGCCTTCCCAAACTGAGCCCAAAGTGCCCAGGCATGCCCCCTTGATCTCGCCTAATCAGTGAGCCCAAAATAATTTCAGAGTGTGGAAACCTGATCCAAAAAGGTCGAAAAGAACGGCCAGAGATCAAGTCCGAAAGGGGAAATCAGTAACAAGCAAGCAGAGTAATCATTAACCAAAAAGCGCAAAATTATGTTAAAAGTGTGAAATCATTAACCAAAAAGTCGAAAATAATGTCCAGAGACCAAGTCCGAAAGTACAAATAATTAACCAGTAAGCAGAGTCATCATTAACCAAAAATCGCAAAAGTAAGTAAAAAGTGTGAAATCATTAACCAAAAATCGCAAAAGTAAGTAAAAAGTGTGAAATCATTAACCAAAAACTCGAAAATAATGTCCAGAGACTAAGTCCGAAAGGGCAAATGGTTAACCAGTAAGCAGAGTAATCATTAACCAAAAATCGCAAAAGTAAGTAAGAAGTGTGAAATCATTAACCAAAAATCGCAAAAGTAAGTAAAAAGTGTGAAATCATTAACCAAAAACTCGAAAATAATGTCCAGAGACCAAGTCCGAAAGGGCAAATGGTTAACCAGTAAGCAGAGTAATCATTAACCAAAAAGGGCAAAAGTAAGTAAAAAGTATGAAATCATTAACCAAAAATCGCAAAAGTAAGTAAAAAGTGTGAAATCATTAACCAAAAACTCGAAAATAATCTCCAGAGACTAAGTCCGAAAGGGCAAATGGTTAACCAGTAAGCAGAGTAATCATTAACCAAAAGGCGCAAAAGTAAGTAAAAAGTATGAAATCATTAACCAAAAAGCGCAAAAATATGTTAAAAGTGTGAAATCATTAACCAAAAAGTCGAAAATAATGTGCAGAGACTAAGTCCGAAAGGGCAAATGGTTAACCAGTAAGCAGAGTAATCATTAACCAAAAAGCGCAAAAATATGTTAAAAGTGTGAAATCATTAACCAAAAACTCGAAAATAATGTGCAGAGACTAAGTCCGAAAGGGCAAATGGTTAACCAGTAAGCAGAGTAATCATTAACCAAAAATCGCAAAAGTAAGTAAAAAGTGTGAAATCATTAACCAAAAACTCGAAAATAATCTCCAGAGACTAAGTCCGAAAGGGCAAATGGTTAACCAGTAAGCAGAGTAATCATTAACCAAAAAGGGCAAAAGTAAGTAAAAAGTATGAAATCATTAACCAAAAAGCACAAAATTAAGTTAAAAGTGTGAAATCATTAACCAAAATGTCGAAAACAATGTCCAGAGACTAAGTCCGAAAGGGCAAATGGTTAACCAGTAAGCAGAGTAATCATTAACCAAAAAGGGCAAAAGTAAGTAAAAAGTATGAAATCATTAACCAAAAAGCACAAAATTAAGTTAAAAGTGTGAAATCATTAACCAAAATGTCGAAAATAATGTCCAGAGACTAAGTCCGAAAGGGCAAATGGTTAACCAGTAAGCAGAGTAATCATTAACCAAAAATCGCAAAAGTAAGTAAAAAGTGTGAAATCATTAACCAAAAAGCGCAAAAATATGTTAAAAGTGTGAAATCATTAACCAAAAACTCGAAAATAATGTGCAGAGACTAAGTCCAAAAGGGCAAATGGTTAACCAGTAAGCAGAGTAATCATTAACCAAAATGCGCAAAAGTAAGTAAAAAGTGTGAAATCATTAACCAAAAATCGCAAAAGTAAGTAAAAAGTGTGAAATCATTAACCAAAAACTCGAAAATAATCTCCAGAGACTAAGTCCGAAAGGGCAAATGGTTAACCAGTAAGCAGAGTAATCATTAACCAAAAATCGCAAAAGTAAGTAAAAAGTGTGAAATCATTAACCAAAAACTCGAAAATAATGTCCAGAGACTAAGTCCAAAAGGGCAAATGGTTAACCAGTAAGCAGAGTAATCATTAACCAAAAAGCGCA
Source organism: Heterodontus francisci (assembly GCF_036365525.1). Lineage (NCBI taxonomy): Eukaryota > Metazoa > Chordata > Chondrichthyes > Heterodontiformes > Heterodontidae > Heterodontus > Heterodontus francisci. The sequence goes on along the minus strand of NW_027140369.1, from coordinate 39,938 downwards.
AAAGTAAGTAAAAAGTATGAAATCATTAACCAAAAACTCGAAAATAATGTGCAGAGACTAAGTCCGAAAGGGCAAATGGTTAACCAGTAAGCAGAGTAATCATTAACCAAAAAGCGCAAAAATATGTTAAAAGTGTGAAATCATTAACCAAAAACTCGAAAATAATGTCCAGAGACTAAGTCCGAAAGGGCAAATGGTTAACCAGTAAGCAGAGTAATCATTAACCAAAATGCGCAAAAGTAAGTAAAAAGTGTGAAATCATTAACCAAAAATCGCAAAAGTAAGTAAAAAGTGTGAAATCATTAACCAAAAACTCGAAAATAATCTCCAGAGACTAAGTCCGAAAGGGCAAATAATTAACCAGTAAGCAGAGTAATCATTAACCAAAAAGCGCAAAAATATGTTAAAAGTGTGAAATCATTAACCAAAAACTCGAAAATAATGTCCAGAGACTAAGTCCGAAAGGGCAAATAATTAACCAGTAAGCAGAGTAATCATTAACCAAAAAGCGCAAAAGTAAGTAAAAAGTGTGAAATCATTAACCAAAAAGTCGAAAATAATGCCCAGAGACTAAGTCCGAAAGGGCAAATGGTTAACCAGAAAATCCGTCGAATAATGTCCAGAGACTAAGTCCGAAAGGGCAAATGGTTAACCAGTGGAAGGGCGATCAAGCGGAAAAATTTGCCCCGGTTACCCGGGATGGAGTTCCAGAGGTCCGGCCAGAGTTGTCAAATTCGTCCCGCTGATCGGACGCTTGTCATTCGGGTGGCTGGGGGTTGGCGGGGTATCTGCACAGTAGTAGGAGGTGGCAAGTCGGGACTTGGACGTTTATTCCAAGAGTCCACCCGAGCCTCCAGGTCTGCAGAGACCGACCCTAGCTGCCGCCCAACCGACTTTTAAGCCTTTTTCGGATGGGGATTTTTTCCCATTTTCGTCCATTTTTCGGGTTTTCTGTCGGGCTTAATAGGCGGCAGCCTGACCCCCGGCCGAGGCGGGGGGCGCACTCTCCCTTGCGTAAGGGTCCGGATTTGCCCCGGAAAGTGCCCCCGACGGCCTCCCGACCCGGGTGCCTGCAGGGCGGGGGAAAGGGTAGTCCCAGCCGCAGGAAATCATTAACCAAAAGACTTAGCCGTCGGGGCAGAGGCTAAGACCCGGGCTGGTGAAATCATTAACCAAAAGGAATGCACCCTTTTCCGAAAGTGCAGGCCGAAATAAGGCGAGCCTTGGGCCGGGAAGGCCAAAACCCCCAACTCATGGAAGTGTATGGGGTCGGACTCGGCGACTTTCCCGGGCCCCGAGTTGACCTTTCCCCACGGGGGCGGTCAAGTTGCTCCCGCCAAGAGGGCACGTTGCATTTGCTGCCGCTCTAGTCCCCGGGCTAGTTAATCAGTTGCCGTCGGAAGTCCCGATGCCGAAATGAAAAATGGCCGTTGCGGCGATTTGGCGCCTCATTTTCGGAAGGACTACCGGCAGGCAACCCGCCGAATTGACACTTGCGATTCGGGTGGCTGGGGGTTGGCGGGGTACCCGGAGATTTTCGGGAACTCGATTTTCAGAACTTTTGCTGGCAGCGGTTGCACTTGCAAAGTGGCCGAAGAAGTGCTCCCTCAAGGAAGGACCTTCTTTTGAAATAAAAGACCTTCCGAAGAGTGCCTGGAAGTCATTTATGAGCATTTAAGGGTAAATCTGGCGGACTTTCCATGCTCTGTTGCCGGCTCTGAAATATCGCACAGTTGGGTCTAGGCCGGTAGACTGGCTGTGAAAACAGACAAAGTGTTTTGGCGAGCGAGAGAAAACAAGGCCTTGGAACAGATTGGGGGGTGCGGAGGCACACCACACCCACAGGAAAAGAATTAATAAAAAAAAAACCAAAGTCTTATGACATGTCTGTTGGTACAGTGAGAAAAGCAAAGAAGGGAGGCTGCGATGGCAGAGCAAAGCCGACCTTCATACAGATATACATGTCAAAGAAAGAAACTATGCCCGCAAAAGACTTGGTGCGAAATAACAAGGCTCCTTGTGAACGGTTATCTTTGTCTGTCAGGCGCAGATTGTGGCGGCGTCGCCTGGTTTCCTTGGGTTGCACTACATGTATGTCCTATTCTCAAACGAAAAGTGCGTGCCCAGAATTTTGTCCAAGTTAGGCGACGCACGCCGGCTGGCATCACCTCTCCGTGCGAGCGCCGAAAGCTTTGGTCGACCTGTTTGGCTACGCTGGTCGCGGTTGCTCCTTACAGTGATGGGGACGGAAAACCGATGCGAGTTGACCAGGCGACGTCAACCAAGTTGTGCATGCTTTCTCCCCCCCCCCGCCGCCGCCAACCCCACACTGTGTGAAAGGAAAAAAAAGTGCGTGCCCAGGTCACTCGATCGATACGGCGAGGACTGTCCGACGTTGGAGGGCCCAGGCGGGCTAGCATTTATTTGCTGGTGTTTCA
>NW_027140369.1:20000-25000 GCF_036365525.1 Heterodontus francisci | reverse complement strand
CAAAAAGCGCAAAATTATGTTAAAAGTGTGAAATCATTAACCAAAAAGTCGAAAATAATGTCCAGAGACCAAGTCCGAAAGTACAAATAATTAACCAGTAAGCAGAGTCATCATTAACCAAAAATCGCAAAAGTAAGTAAAAAGTATGAAATCATTAACCAAAAATCGCAAAAGTAAGTAAAAAGTGTGAAATCATTAACCAAAAACTCGAAAATAATGTGCAGAGACTAAGTCCGAAAGGGCAAATGGTTAACCAGTAAGCAGAGTCATCATTAACCAAAAATCGCAAAAGTAAGTAAAAAGTGTGAAATCATTAACCAAAAATCGCAAAAGTAAGTAAAAAGTGTGAAATCATTAACCAAAAACTCGAAAATAATCTCCAGAGACTAAGTCCGAAAGGGCAAATGGTTAACCAGTAAGCAGAGTAATCATTAACCAAAAAGGGCAAAAGTAAGTAAAAAGTATGAAATCATTAACCAAAAAGCACAAAATTAAGTTAAAAGTGTGAAATCATTAACCAAAAAGTCGAAAATAATCTCCAGAGACTAAGTGCGAAAGGGCAAATGGTTAACCAGTAAGCAGAGTCATCATTAACCAAAAATCGCAAAAGTAAGTAAAAAGTGTGAAATCATTAACCAAAAACCCGAAAATAATGTCCAGAGACTAAGTCCAAAAGGGCAAATGGTTAACCAGTAAGCAGAGTAATCATTAACCAAAAATCGCAAAAGTAAGTAAAAAGTGTGAAATCATTAACCAAAAACTCGAAAATAATCTCCAGAGACTAAGTCCGAAAGGGCAAATGGTTAACCAGTAAGCAGAGTAATCATTAACCAAAAATCGCAAAAGTAAGTAAAAAGTGTGAAATCATTAACCAAAAACCCGAAAATAATGTCCAGAGACTAAGTCCGAAAGGGCAAATGGTTAACCAGTAAGCAGAGTAATCATTAACCAAAAATCGCAAAAGTAAGTAAAAAGTGTGAAATCATTAACCAAAAACTCGAAAATAATGTCCAGAGACTAAGTCCGAAAGGGCAAATGGTTAACCAGTAAGCAGAGTAATCATTAACCAAAAGGCGCAAAAGTAAGTAAAAAGTATGAAATCAGTAACCAAAAAGCGCAAAAATATGTTAAAAGTGTGAAATCATTAACCAAAAACTCGAAAATAATGTGCAGAGACTAAGTCCGAAAGGGCAAATAATTAACCAGTAAGCAGAGTAATCATTAACCAAAAATCGCAAAAATATGTTAAAAGTGTGAAATCATTAACCAAAAACTCGAAAATAATGTCCAGAGACTAAGTCCGAAAGGGCAAATGGTTAACCAGTAAGCAGAGTAATCATTAACCAAAAATCGCAAAAGTAAGTAAAAAGTGTGAAATCATTAACCAAAAACTCGAAAATAATCTCCAGAGACTAAGTCCGAAAGGGCAAATGGTTAACCAGTAAGCAGAGTAATCATTAACCAAAAGGCGCAAAAGTAAGTAAAAAGTATGAAATCATTAACCAAAAAGCGCAAAAATATGTTAAAAGTGTGAAATCATTAACCAAAAAGTCGAAAATAATGTGCAGAGACTAAGTCCGAAAGGGCAAATGGTTAACCAGTAAGCAGAGTAATCATTAACCAAAAAGCGCAAAAATATGTTAAAAGTGTGAAATCATTAACCAAAAACTCGAAAATAATGTGCAGAGACTAAGTCCGAAAGGGCAAATGGTTAACCAGTAAGCAGAGTAATCATTAACCAAAAATCGCAAAAGTAAGTAAAAAGTGTGAAATCATTAACCAAAAACTCGAAAATAATCTCCAGAGACTAAGTCCGAAAGGGCAAATGGTTAACCAGTAAGCAGAGTAATCATTAACCAAAAAGGGCAAAAGTAAGTAAAAAGTATGAAATCATTAACCAAAAAGCACAAAATTAAGTTAAAAGTGTGAAATCATTAACCAAAATGTCGAAAACAATGTCCAGAGACTAAGTCCGAAAGGGCAAATGGTTAACCAGTAAGCAGAGTAATCATTAACCAAAAAGGGCAAAAGTAAGTAAAAAGTATGAAATCATTAACCAAAAAGCACAAAATTAAGTTAAAAGTGTGAAATCATTAACCAAAATGTCGAAAATAATGTCCAGAGACTAAGTCCGAAAGGGCAAATGGTTAACCAGTAAGCAGAGTAATCATTAACCAAAAATCGCAAAAGTAAGTAAAAAGTGTGAAATCATTAACCAAAAAGCGCAAAAATATGTTAAAAGTGTGAAATCATTAACCAAAAACTCGAAAATAATGTGCAGAGACTAAGTCCAAAAGGGCAAATGGTTAACCAGTAAGCAGAGTAATCATTAACCAAAATGCGCAAAAGTAAGTAAAAAGTGTGAAATCATTAACCAAAAATCGCAAAAGTAAGTAAAAAGTGTGAAATCATTAACCAAAAACTCGAAAATAATCTCCAGAGACTAAGTCCGAAAGGGCAAATGGTTAACCAGTAAGCAGAGTAATCATTAACCAAAAATCGCAAAAGTAAGTAAAAAGTGTGAAATCATTAACCAAAAACTCGAAAATAATGTCCAGAGACTAAGTCCAAAAGGGCAAATGGTTAACCAGTAAGCAGAGTAATCATTAACCAAAAAGCGCAAAAGTAAGTAAAAAGTATGAAATCATTAACCAAAAACTCGAAAATAATGTGCAGAGACTAAGTCCGAAAGGGCAAATGGTTAACCAGTAAGCAGAGTAATCATTAACCAAAAAGCGCAAAAATATGTTAAAAGTGTGAAATCATTAACCAAAAACTCGAAAATAATGTCCAGAGACTAAGTCCGAAAGGGCAAATGGTTAACCAGTAAGCAGAGTAATCATTAACCAAAATGCGCAAAAGTAAGTAAAAAGTGTGAAATCATTAACCAAAAATCGCAAAAGTAAGTAAAAAGTGTGAAATCATTAACCAAAAACTCGAAAATAATCTCCAGAGACTAAGTCCGAAAGGGCAAATAATTAACCAGTAAGCAGAGTAATCATTAACCAAAAAGCGCAAAAATATGTTAAAAGTGTGAAATCATTAACCAAAAACTCGAAAATAATGTCCAGAGACTAAGTCCGAAAGGGCAAATAATTAACCAGTAAGCAGAGTAATCATTAACCAAAAAGCGCAAAAGTAAGTAAAAAGTGTGAAATCATTAACCAAAAAGTCGAAAATAATGCCCAGAGACTAAGTCCGAAAGGGCAAATGGTTAACCAGAAAATCCGTCGAATAATGTCCAGAGACTAAGTCCGAAAGGGCAAATGGTTAACCAGTGGAAGGGCGATCAAGCGGAAAAATTTGCCCCGGTTACCCGGGATGGAGTTCCAGAGGTCCGGCCAGAGTTGTCAAATTCGTCCCGCTGATCGGACGCTTGTCATTCGGGTGGCTGGGGGTTGGCGGGGTATCTGCACAGTAGTAGGAGGTGGCAAGTCGGGACTTGGACGTTTATTCCAAGAGTCCACCCGAGCCTCCAGGTCTGCAGAGACCGACCCTAGCTGCCGCCCAACCGACTTTTAAGCCTTTTTCGGATGGGGATTTTTTCCCATTTTCGTCCATTTTTCGGGTTTTCTGTCGGGCTTAATAGGCGGCAGCCTGACCCCCGGCCGAGGCGGGGGGCGCACTCTCCCTTGCGTAAGGGTCCGGATTTGCCCCGGAAAGTGCCCCCGACGGCCTCCCGACCCGGGTGCCTGCAGGGCGGGGGAAAGGGTAGTCCCAGCCGCAGGAAATCATTAACCAAAAGACTTAGCCGTCGGGGCAGAGGCTAAGACCCGGGCTGGTGAAATCATTAACCAAAAGGAATGCACCCTTTTCCGAAAGTGCAGGCCGAAATAAGGCGAGCCTTGGGCCGGGAAGGCCAAAACCCCCAACTCATGGAAGTGTATGGGGTCGGACTCGGCGACTTTCCCGGGCCCCGAGTTGACCTTTCCCCACGGGGGCGGTCAAGTTGCTCCCGCCAAGAGGGCACGTTGCATTTGCTGCCGCTCTAGTCCCCGGGCTAGTTAATCAGTTGCCGTCGGAAGTCCCGATGCCGAAATGAAAAATGGCCGTTGCGGCGATTTGGCGCCTCATTTTCGGAAGGACTACCGGCAGGCAACCCGCCGAATTGACACTTGCGATTCGGGTGGCTGGGGGTTGGCGGGGTACCCGGAGATTTTCGGGAACTCGATTTTCAGAACTTTTGCTGGCAGCGGTTGCACTTGCAAAGTGGCCGAAGAAGTGCTCCCTCAAGGAAGGACCTTCTTTTGAAATAAAAGACCTTCCGAAGAGTGCCTGGAAGTCATTTATGAGCATTTAAGGGTAAATCTGGCGGACTTTCCATGCTCTGTTGCCGGCTCTGAAATATCGCACAGTTGGGTCTAGGCCGGTAGACTGGCTGTGAAAACAGACAAAGTGTTTTGGCGAGCGAGAGAAAACAAGGCCTTGGAACAGATTGGGGGGTGCGGAGGCACACCACACCCACAGGAAAAGAATTAATAAAAAAAAAACCAAAGTCTTATGACATGTCTGTTGGTACAGTGAGAAAAGCAAAGAAGGGAGGCTGCGATGGCAGAGCAAAGCCGACCTTCATACAGATATACATGTCAAAGAAAGAAACTATGCCCGCAAAAGACTTGGTGCGAAATAACAAGGCTCCTTGTGAACGGTTATCTTTGTCTGTCAGGCGCAGATTGTGGCGGCGTCGCCTGGTTTCCTTGGGTTGCACTACATGTATGTCCTATTCTCAAACGAAAAGTGCGTGCCCAGAATTTTGTCCAAGTTAGGCGACGCACGCCGGCTGGCATCACCTCTCCGTGCGAGCGCCGAAAGCTTTGGTCGACCTGTTTGGCTACGCTGGTCGCGGTTGCTCCTTACAGTGATGGGGACGGAAAACCGATGCGAGTTGACCAGGCGACGTCAACCAAGTTGTGCATGCTTTCTCCCCCCCCCCGCCGCCGCCAACCCCACACTGTGTGAAAGGAAAAAAAAGTGCGTGCCCAGGTCACTCGATCGATACG
>NW_027140369.1:2500-7500 GCF_036365525.1 Heterodontus francisci | reverse complement strand
AAGGCAGGGCTGCGGGTCAGCGCAGTTTGGCAAACCTAGCCGCAAGTGCGGGAAGGGCGGAGGAGCACACGGACGCCGCCTTCCCAAACTGAGCCCAAAGTGCCCAGGCATGCCCCCTTGATCTCGCCTAATCAGTGAGCCCAAAATAATTTCAGAGTGTGGAAACCTGATCCAAAAAGGTCGAAAAGAACGGCCAGAGATCAAGTCCGAAAGGGGAAATCAGTAACAAGCAAGCAGAGTAATCATTAACCAAAAAGCGCAAAATTATGTTAAAAGTGTGAAATCATTAACCAAAAAGTCGAAAATAATGTCCAGAGACCAAGTCCGAAAGTACAAATAATTAACCAGTAAGCAGAGTCATCATTAACCAAAAATCGCAAAAGTAAGTAAAAAGTGTGAAATCATTAACCAAAAATCGCAAAAGTAAGTAAAAAGTGTGAAATCATTAACCAAAAACTCGAAAATAATGTCCAGAGACTAAGTCCGAAAGGGCAAATGGTTAACCAGTAAGCAGAGTAATCATTAACCAAAAATCGCAAAAGTAAGTAAGAAGTGTGAAATCATTAACCAAAAATCGCAAAAGTAAGTAAAAAGTGTGAAATCATTAACCAAAAACTCGAAAATAATGTCCAGAGACCAAGTCCGAAAGGGCAAATGGTTAACCAGTAAGCAGAGTAATCATTAACCAAAAAGGGCAAAAGTAAGTAAAAAGTATGAAATCATTAACCAAAAAGCACAAAATTAAGTTAAAAGTGTGAAATCATTAACCAAAAAGTCGAAAATAATCTCCAGAGACTAAGTGCGAAAGGGCAAATGGTTAACCAGTAAGCAGAGTCATCATTAACCAAAAATCGCAAAAGTAAGTAAAAAGTGTGAAATCATTAACCAAAAACCCGAAAATAATGTCCAGAGACTAAGTCCAAAAGGGCAAATGGTTAACCAGTAAGCAGAGTAATCATTAACCAAAAATCGCAAAAGTAAGTAAAAAGTGTGAAATCATTAACCAAAAACTCGAAAATAATCTCCAGAGACTAAGTCCGAAAGGGCAAATGGTTAACCAGTAAGCAGAGTAATCATTAACCAAAAATCGCAAAAGTAAGTAAAAAGTGTGAAATCATTAACCAAAAACCCGAAAATAATGTCCAGAGACTAAGTCCGAAAGGGCAAATGGTTAACCAGTAAGCAGAGTAATCATTAACCAAAAATCGCAAAAGTAAGTAAAAAGTGTGAAATCATTAACCAAAAACTCGAAAATAATGTCCAGAGACTAAGTCCGAAAGGGCAAATGGTTAACCAGTAAGCAGAGTAATCATTAACCAAAAGGCGCAAAAGTAAGTAAAAAGTATGAAATCAGTAACCAAAAAGCGCAAAAATATGTTAAAAGTGTGAAATCATTAACCAAAAACTCGAAAATAATGTGCAGAGACTAAGTCCGAAAGGGCAAATAATTAACCAGTAAGCAGAGTAATCATTAACCAAAAATCGCAAAAATATGTTAAAAGTGTGAAATCATTAACCAAAAACTCGAAAATAATGTCCAGAGACTAAGTCCGAAAGGGCAAATGGTTAACCAGTAAGCAGAGTAATCATTAACCAAAAATCGCAAAAGTAAGTAAAAAGTGTGAAATCATTAACCAAAAACTCGAAAATAATCTCCAGAGACTAAGTCCGAAAGGGCAAATGGTTAACCAGTAAGCAGAGTAATCATTAACCAAAAGGCGCAAAAGTAAGTAAAAAGTATGAAATCATTAACCAAAAAGCGCAAAAATATGTTAAAAGTGTGAAATCATTAACCAAAAAGTCGAAAATAATGTGCAGAGACTAAGTCCGAAAGGGCAAATGGTTAACCAGTAAGCAGAGTAATCATTAACCAAAAAGCGCAAAAATATGTTAAAAGTGTGAAATCATTAACCAAAAACTCGAAAATAATGTGCAGAGACTAAGTCCGAAAGGGCAAATGGTTAACCAGTAAGCAGAGTAATCATTAACCAAAAATCGCAAAAGTAAGTAAAAAGTGTGAAATCATTAACCAAAAACTCGAAAATAATCTCCAGAGACTAAGTCCGAAAGGGCAAATGGTTAACCAGTAAGCAGAGTAATCATTAACCAAAAAGGGCAAAAGTAAGTAAAAAGTATGAAATCATTAACCAAAAAGCACAAAATTAAGTTAAAAGTGTGAAATCATTAACCAAAATGTCGAAAACAATGTCCAGAGACTAAGTCCGAAAGGGCAAATGGTTAACCAGTAAGCAGAGTAATCATTAACCAAAAAGGGCAAAAGTAAGTAAAAAGTATGAAATCATTAACCAAAAAGCACAAAATTAAGTTAAAAGTGTGAAATCATTAACCAAAATGTCGAAAATAATGTCCAGAGACTAAGTCCGAAAGGGCAAATGGTTAACCAGTAAGCAGAGTAATCATTAACCAAAAATCGCAAAAGTAAGTAAAAAGTGTGAAATCATTAACCAAAAAGCGCAAAAATATGTTAAAAGTGTGAAATCATTAACCAAAAACTCGAAAATAATGTGCAGAGACTAAGTCCAAAAGGGCAAATGGTTAACCAGTAAGCAGAGTAATCATTAACCAAAATGCGCAAAAGTAAGTAAAAAGTGTGAAATCATTAACCAAAAATCGCAAAAGTAAGTAAAAAGTGTGAAATCATTAACCAAAAACTCGAAAATAATCTCCAGAGACTAAGTCCGAAAGGGCAAATGGTTAACCAGTAAGCAGAGTAATCATTAACCAAAAATCGCAAAAGTAAGTAAAAAGTGTGAAATCATTAACCAAAAACTCGAAAATAATGTCCAGAGACTAAGTCCAAAAGGGCAAATGGTTAACCAGTAAGCAGAGTAATCATTAACCAAAAAGCGCAAAAGTAAGTAAAAAGTATGAAATCATTAACCAAAAACTCGAAAATAATGTGCAGAGACTAAGTCCGAAAGGGCAAATGGTTAACCAGTAAGCAGAGTAATCATTAACCAAAAAGCGCAAAAATATGTTAAAAGTGTGAAATCATTAACCAAAAACTCGAAAATAATGTCCAGAGACTAAGTCCGAAAGGGCAAATGGTTAACCAGTAAGCAGAGTAATCATTAACCAAAATGCGCAAAAGTAAGTAAAAAGTGTGAAATCATTAACCAAAAATCGCAAAAGTAAGTAAAAAGTGTGAAATCATTAACCAAAAACTCGAAAATAATCTCCAGAGACTAAGTCCGAAAGGGCAAATAATTAACCAGTAAGCAGAGTAATCATTAACCAAAAAGCGCAAAAATATGTTAAAAGTGTGAAATCATTAACCAAAAACTCGAAAATAATGTCCAGAGACTAAGTCCGAAAGGGCAAATAATTAACCAGTAAGCAGAGTAATCATTAACCAAAAAGCGCAAAAGTAAGTAAAAAGTGTGAAATCATTAACCAAAAAGTCGAAAATAATGCCCAGAGACTAAGTCCGAAAGGGCAAATGGTTAACCAGAAAATCCGTCGAATAATGTCCAGAGACTAAGTCCGAAAGGGCAAATGGTTAACCAGTGGAAGGGCGATCAAGCGGAAAAATTTGCCCCGGTTACCCGGGATGGAGTTCCAGAGGTCCGGCCAGAGTTGTCAAATTCGTCCCGCTGATCGGACGCTTGTCATTCGGGTGGCTGGGGGTTGGCGGGGTATCTGCACAGTAGTAGGAGGTGGCAAGTCGGGACTTGGACGTTTATTCCAAGAGTCCACCCGAGCCTCCAGGTCTGCAGAGACCGACCCTAGCTGCCGCCCAACCGACTTTTAAGCCTTTTTCGGATGGGGATTTTTTCCCATTTTCGTCCATTTTTCGGGTTTTCTGTCGGGCTTAATAGGCGGCAGCCTGACCCCCGGCCGAGGCGGGGGGCGCACTCTCCCTTGCGTAAGGGTCCGGATTTGCCCCGGAAAGTGCCCCCGACGGCCTCCCGACCCGGGTGCCTGCAGGGCGGGGGAAAGGGTAGTCCCAGCCGCAGGAAATCATTAACCAAAAGACTTAGCCGTCGGGGCAGAGGCTAAGACCCGGGCTGGTGAAATCATTAACCAAAAGGAATGCACCCTTTTCCGAAAGTGCAGGCCGAAATAAGGCGAGCCTTGGGCCGGGAAGGCCAAAACCCCCAACTCATGGAAGTGTATGGGGTCGGACTCGGCGACTTTCCCGGGCCCCGAGTTGACCTTTCCCCACGGGGGCGGTCAAGTTGCTCCCGCCAAGAGGGCACGTTGCATTTGCTGCCGCTCTAGTCCCCGGGCTAGTTAATCAGTTGCCGTCGGAAGTCCCGATGCCGAAATGAAAAATGGCCGTTGCGGCGATTTGGCGCCTCATTTTCGGAAGGACTACCGGCAGGCAACCCGCCGAATTGACACTTGCGATTCGGGTGGCTGGGGGTTGGCGGGGTACCCGGAGATTTTCGGGAACTCGATTTTCAGAACTTTTGCTGGCAGCGGTTGCACTTGCAAAGTGGCCGAAGAAGTGCTCCCTCAAGGAAGGACCTTCTTTTGAAATAAAAGACCTTCCGAAGAGTGCCTGGAAGTCATTTATGAGCATTTAAGGGTAAATCTGGCGGACTTTCCATGCTCTGTTGCCGGCTCTGAAATATCGCACAGTTGGGTCTAGGCCGGTAGACTGGCTGTGAAAACAGACAAAGTGTTTTGGCGAGCGAGAGAAAACAAGGCCTTGGAACAGATTGGGGGGTGCGGAGGCACACCACACCCACAGGAAAAGAATTAATAAAAAAAAAACCAAAGTCTTATGACATGTCTGTTGGTACAGTGAGAAAAGCAAAGAAGGGAGGCTGCGATGGCAGAGCAAAGCCGACCTTCATACAGATATACATGTCAAAGAAAGAAACTATGCCCGCAAAAGACTTGGTGCGAAATAACAAGGCTCCTTGTGAACGGTTATCTTTGTCTGTCAGGCGCAGATTGTGGCGGCGTCGCCTGGTTTCCTTGGGTTGCACTACATGTATGTCCTATTCTCAAACGAAAAGTGCGTGCCCAGA
>NW_027140368.1:130000-133795 GCF_036365525.1 Heterodontus francisci | reverse complement strand
TTCACACTTTTAACATATTTTTGCGCTTTTTGGTTAATGATTACTCTGCTTACTGGTTAATTATTTGCCCTTTCGGACTTAGTCTCTGCACATTATTTTCGAGTTTTTGGTTAATGATTTCACACTTTTAACATATTTTTGCGCTTTTTGGTTACTGATTTCATACTTTTTACTTACTTTTGCGCCTTTTGGTTAATGATTACTCTGCTTACTGGTTAACCATTTGCCCTTTCGGACTTAGTCTCTGGACATTATTTTCGAGTTTTTGGTTAATGATTTCACACTTTTTACTTACTTTTGCGATTTTTGGTTAATGATTACTCTGCTTACTGGTTAACCATTTGCCCTTTCGGACTTAGTCTCTGGACATTATTTTCGGGTTTTTGGTTAATGATTTCACACTTTTTACTTACTTTTGCGATTTTTGGTTAATGATTACTCTGCTTACTGGTTAACCATTTGCCCTTTCGGACTTAGTCTCTGGAGATTATTTTCGAGTTTTTGGTTAATGATTTCACACTTTTTACTTACTTTTGCGATTTTTGGTTAATGATTACTCTGCTTACTGGTTAACCATTTGCCCTTTTGGACTTAGTCTCTGGACATTATTTTCGGGTTTTTGGTTAATGATTTCACACTTTTTACTTACTTTTGCGATTTTTGGTTAATGATGACTCTGCTTACTGGTTAACCATTTGCCCTTTCGCACTTAGTCTCTGGAGATTATTTTCGACTTTTTGGTTAATGATTTCACACTTTTAACTTAATTTTGTGCTTTTTGGTTAATGATTTCATACTTTTTACTTACTTTTGCCCTTTTTGGTTAATGATTACTCTGCTTACTGGTTAACCATTTGCCCTTTCGGACTTGGTCTCTGGACATTATTTTCGAGTTTTTGGTTAATGATTTCACACTTTTTACTTACTTTTGCGATTTTTGGTTAATGATTACTCTGCTTACTGGTTAATTATTTGCCCTTTCGGACTTAGTCTCTGCACATTATTTTCGAGTTTTTGGTTAATGATTTCACACTTTTAACATATTTTTGCGCTTTTTGGTTACTGATTTCATACTTTTTACTTACTTTTGCGCCTTTTGGTTAATGATTACTCTGCTTACTGGTTAACCATTTGCCCTTTCGGACTTAGTCTCTGCACATTATTTTCGACTTTTTGGTTAATGATTTCACACTTTTAACATATTTTTGCGCTTTTTGGTTAATGATTTCATACTTTTTACTTACTTTTGCGCCTTTTGGTTAATGATTACTCTGCTTACTGGTTAACCATTTGCCCTTTCGGACTTAGTCTCTGGACATTGTTTTCGACATTTTGGTTAATGATTTCACACTTTTAACTTAATTTTGTGCTTTTTGGTTAATGATTTCATACTTTTTACTTACTTTTGCCCTTTTTGGTTAATGATTACTCTGCTTACTGGTTAACCATTTGCCCTTTCGGACTTAGTCTCTGGAGATTATTTTCGAGTTTTTGGTTAATGATTTCACACTTTTTACTTACTTTTGCGATTTTTGGTTAATGATTTCACACTTTTTACTTACTTTTGCGATTTTTGGTTAATGATGACTCTGCTTACTGGTTAACCATTTGCCCTTTCGGACTTAGTCTCTGCACATTATTTTCGAGTTTTTGGTTAATGATTTCACACTTTTTACTTACTTTTGCGATTTTTGGTTAATGATTTCATACTTTTTACTTACTTTTGCGATTTTTGGTTAATGATGACTCTGCTTACTGGTTAATTATTTGTACTTTCGGACTTGGTCTCTGGACATTATTTTCGACTTTTTGGTTAATGATTTCACACTTTTAACATAATTTTGCGCTTTTTGGTTAATGATTACTCTGCTTGCTTGTTACTGATTTCCCCTTTCGGACTTGATCTCTGGCCGTTCTTTTCGACCTTTTTGGATCAGGTTTCCACACTCTGAAATTATTTTGGGCTCACTGATTAGGCGAGATCAAGGGGCATGCCTGGGCACTTTGGGCTCAGTTTGGGAAGGCGGCGTCCGTGTGCTCCTCCGCCCTTCCCGCACTTGCGGCTAGGTTTGCCAAACTGCGCTGACCCGCAGCCCTGCCTTTTTGCCCACGGCACGGAACGACTCAAGTCTGGCTCCGTTCCAGGCCGTTGCCTCCGGCTGCCCGCCGTCCGGCCGGCCTGGGACGTACCCCGGCTGACGGCGCCGGAGCCCCTCTAGCAGCCACCGGTGCCGCGGGCCAATGGGTCCGGGCGTTCCGGAGCTATCGGTGGGGAAGTGCTCTCCCCTTTTCCTGACGCCGTTCGCCCGAGCAGAGGTGCAGCCTGACGGGACTGCTGTCGCCTTCCGCGGCGCACCGGCCCCTTTCACCTGCCGTCGACCGCGCGGAGCTCGGACCTTCCTCCCCGAAGTTATGGCCCCGGCGCCGGAGGGTTCCCGGGGCCGGGCATTCAGCGGGGTGAGTCTTCACCTTCCCGGTCAGCCTGCGGGGTCGGTGCGCCGGCACTCGACGCGGGAGGGTCCCCTCTTTCCGTAGAGCCCCGCCCGGTGCCGATCGGCCGGCGGATTGCGGAGCGAACCGCGCCTGACCGACGGGCCTCGGAAACCCGTTGCAGTCGACGGGGGGGAACCGGACAGCGGGACGAGGTGCCGATTCCACCCGCAGATTCGATCCCGAAATCCCGCGGGATTCGGCGGTCCGACCCGACAGATTCAAACGTCGCCCGGGCGGCCCCCAGCGGTCGGGCCGGCCTGGTTCCGCCACCGCCCGATGCCCCTCGCCCCCGGCTACCGCCGACCGCGCCGACCGAGGGAATGCGGCCGGACGTCCGGCGGCAATCGGCCGGAAAGCGGTATGGCCATTTCCTACTGTCCCTCGGACGGGCAGAGGGGCGGCGCCGGGGCACTCGCGGACCAGGCCGCGCCCCTCCGAGCCCTACCGCCTGCCGTCGACCGCGCGGGGATCGGACCTCCCTCCCCGAAGTTATGGCCCCGGAGCCGGAGGGTAGCCGGGGCCGGGCATTCAGCGGGGTGAGTCTTCACCTTCCCGGTCAGCCTGCGGGGTCGGTGCGCCGGCACTCGACGCGGGAGGGTCCCCTCTTTCCGTAGAGCCCCGCCCGGTGCCGATCGGCCGGCGGATTGCGGAGCGAACCGCGCCTGACCGACGGGCCTCGGAAACCCGTTGCAGTCGACGGGGGGGGGGGAACCGGACAGCGGGACGAGGTGCCGATTCCACCCGCAGATTCGATCCCGAAATCCCGCGGGATTCGGCGGTCCGACCCGACAGATTCAAACGTCGCCCGGGCGGCCCCCAGCGGTCGGGCCGGCCTGGTTCCGCCACCGCCCGATGCCCCTCGCCCCCGGCTACCGCCGGCCGCGCAGACCGAGCGAATGCGGCCGGACGTCCGGCGGCAATCGGCCGGAAAGCGGTATGGCCATTTCCTACTGTCCCTCGGACGGGCAGAGGGGCGGCGCCGGGGCACTCGCGGACCAGGCCGCGCCCCTCCGAGCCCTACCGCCTGCCGTCGACCGCGCGGGGATCGGACCCTCCTCGCCGAAGTTATGGAGGTAAGACCGGGAGGCTGCCCAGGGTCGGGACTTCAACCGGCTGCCGCCACCCTTTCCCGCCTGTCCCACGGGCTCGGAGATCCAGGCCCTGCAAAGACCCTCCGGTCGCCACCCGACAGGTGCTTTACCGGAGAAATCGTAAACCGGCGTCAGGGCCGGACCTGTCCCGCAGAGGGCAGCCTGCGCCCTTATGCTTTCCCTTTTGCTTTGGCCCCGCAGTAGCAAATGG
>NW_027140368.1:112500-117500 GCF_036365525.1 Heterodontus francisci | reverse complement strand
CTCTGCTTACTGGTTAATTATTTGCCCTTTCGGACTTAGTCTCTGGACATTATTTTCGAGTTTTTGGTTAATGATTTCACACTTTTAACATATTTTTGCGCTTTTTGGTTAATGATTACTCTGCTTACTGGTTAACCATTTGCCCTTTCGGACTTAGTCTCTGCACATTATTTTCGACTTTTTGGTTAATGATTTCACACTTTTAACATATTTTTGCGCTTTTTGGTTAATGATTTCATACTTTTTACTTACTTTTGCGCCTTTTGGTTAATGATTACTCTGCTTACTGGTTAACCATTTGCCCTTTCGGACTTAGTCTCTGGACATTATTTTCGAGTTTTTGGTTAATGATTTCACACTTTTTACTTACTTTTGCGATTTTTGGTTAATGATTACTCTGCTTACTGGTTAACCATTTGCCCTTTCGGACTTAGTCTCTGGACATTGTTTTCGACATTTTGGTTAATGATTTCACACTTTTAACTTAATTTTGCGATTTTTGGTTAATGATTACTCTGCTTACTGGTTAACCATTTGCCCTTTCGGACTTAGTCTCTGGACATTGTTTTCGACATTTTGGTTAATGATTTCACACTTTTAACTTAATTTTGTGCTTTTTGGTTAATGATTTCATACTTTTTACTTACTTTTGCGATTTTTGGTTAATGATTACTCTGCTTACTGGTTAACCATTTGCCCTTTCGGACTTAGTCTCTGGACATTGTTTTCGACATTTTGGTTAATGATTTCACACTTTTAACTTAATTTTGTGCTTTTTGGTTAATGATTTCATACTTTTTACTTACTTTTGCGATTTTTGGTTAATGATTACTCTGCTTACTGGTTAACCATTTGCCCTTTCGGACTTAGTCTCTGGACATTATTTTTGGGTTTTTGGTTAATGATTTCACACTTTTTACTTACTTTTGCCCTTTTTGGTTACTGATTACTCTGCTTACTGGTTAACCATTTGCCCTTTCGGACTTAGTCTCTGGACATTATTTTCGAGTTTTTGGTTAATGATTTCACACTTTTAACATATTTTTGCGCTTTTTGGTTAATGATTACTCTGCTTACTGGTTAATTATTTGCCCTTTCGGACTTAGTCTCTGCACATTATTTTCGAGTTTTTGGTTAATGATTTCACACTTTTAACATATTTTTGCGCTTTTTGGTTACTGATTTCATACTTTTTACTTACTTTTGCGCCTTTTGGTTAATGATTACTCTGCTTACTGGTTAACCATTTGCCCTTTCGGACTTAGTCTCTGGACATTATTTTCGAGTTTTTGGTTAATGATTTCACACTTTTTACTTACTTTTGCGATTTTTGGTTAATGATTACTCTGCTTACTGGTTAACCATTTGCCCTTTCGGACTTAGTCTCTGGACATTATTTTCGGGTTTTTGGTTAATGATTTCACACTTTTTACTTACTTTTGCGATTTTTGGTTAATGATTACTCTGCTTACTGGTTAACCATTTGCCCTTTCGGACTTAGTCTCTGGAGATTATTTTCGAGTTTTTGGTTAATGATTTCACACTTTTTACTTACTTTTGCGATTTTTGGTTAATGATTACTCTGCTTACTGGTTAACCATTTGCCCTTTTGGACTTAGTCTCTGGACATTATTTTCGGGTTTTTGGTTAATGATTTCACACTTTTTACTTACTTTTGCGATTTTTGGTTAATGATGACTCTGCTTACTGGTTAACCATTTGCCCTTTCGCACTTAGTCTCTGGAGATTATTTTCGACTTTTTGGTTAATGATTTCACACTTTTAACTTAATTTTGTGCTTTTTGGTTAATGATTTCATACTTTTTACTTACTTTTGCCCTTTTTGGTTAATGATTACTCTGCTTACTGGTTAACCATTTGCCCTTTCGGACTTGGTCTCTGGACATTATTTTCGAGTTTTTGGTTAATGATTTCACACTTTTTACTTACTTTTGCGATTTTTGGTTAATGATTACTCTGCTTACTGGTTAATTATTTGCCCTTTCGGACTTAGTCTCTGCACATTATTTTCGAGTTTTTGGTTAATGATTTCACACTTTTAACATATTTTTGCGCTTTTTGGTTACTGATTTCATACTTTTTACTTACTTTTGCGCCTTTTGGTTAATGATTACTCTGCTTACTGGTTAACCATTTGCCCTTTCGGACTTAGTCTCTGCACATTATTTTCGACTTTTTGGTTAATGATTTCACACTTTTAACATATTTTTGCGCTTTTTGGTTAATGATTTCATACTTTTTACTTACTTTTGCGCCTTTTGGTTAATGATTACTCTGCTTACTGGTTAACCATTTGCCCTTTCGGACTTAGTCTCTGGACATTGTTTTCGACATTTTGGTTAATGATTTCACACTTTTAACTTAATTTTGTGCTTTTTGGTTAATGATTTCATACTTTTTACTTACTTTTGCCCTTTTTGGTTAATGATTACTCTGCTTACTGGTTAACCATTTGCCCTTTCGGACTTAGTCTCTGGAGATTATTTTCGAGTTTTTGGTTAATGATTTCACACTTTTTACTTACTTTTGCGATTTTTGGTTAATGATTTCACACTTTTTACTTACTTTTGCGATTTTTGGTTAATGATGACTCTGCTTACTGGTTAACCATTTGCCCTTTCGGACTTAGTCTCTGCACATTATTTTCGAGTTTTTGGTTAATGATTTCACACTTTTTACTTACTTTTGCGATTTTTGGTTAATGATTTCATACTTTTTACTTACTTTTGCGATTTTTGGTTAATGATGACTCTGCTTACTGGTTAATTATTTGTACTTTCGGACTTGGTCTCTGGACATTATTTTCGACTTTTTGGTTAATGATTTCACACTTTTAACATAATTTTGCGCTTTTTGGTTAATGATTACTCTGCTTGCTTGTTACTGATTTCCCCTTTCGGACTTGATCTCTGGCCGTTCTTTTCGACCTTTTTGGATCAGGTTTCCACACTCTGAAATTATTTTGGGCTCACTGATTAGGCGAGATCAAGGGGGCATGCCTGGGCACTTTGGGCTCAGTTTGGGAAGGCGGCGTCCGTGTGCTCCTCCGCCCTTCCCGCACTTGCGGCTAGGTTTGCCAAACTGCGCTGACCCGCAGCCCTGCCTTTTTGCCCACGGCACGGAACGACTCAAGTCTGGCTCCGTTCCAGGCCGTTGCCTCCGGCTGCCCGCCGTCCGGCCGGCCTGGGACGTACCCCGGCTGACGGCGCCGGAGCCCCTCTAGCAGCCACCGGTGCCGCGGGCCAATGGGTCCGGGCGTTCCGGAGCTATCGGTGGGGAAGTGCTCTCCCCTTTTCCTGACGCCGTTCGCCCGAGCAGAGGTGCAGCCTGACGGGACTGCTGTCGCCTTCCGCGGCGCACCGGCCCCTTTCACCTGCCGTCGACCGCGCGGAGCTCGGACCTTCCTCCCCGAAGTTATGGCCCCGGCGCCGGAGGGTTCCCGGGGCCGGGCATTCAGCGGGGTGAGTCTTCACCTTCCCGGTCAGCCTGCGGGGTCGGTGCGCCGGCACTCGACGCGGGAGGGTCCCCTCTTTCCGTAGAGCCCCGCCCGGTGCCGATCGGCCGGCGGATTGCGGAGCGAACCGCGCCTGACCGACGGGCCTCGGAAACCCGTTGCAGTCGACGGGGGGGAACCGGACAGCGGGACGAGGTGCCGATTCCACCCGCAGATTCGATCCCGAAATCCCGCGGGATTCGGCGGTCCGACCCGACAGATTCAAACGTCGCCCGGGCGGCCCCCAGCGGTCGGGCCGGCCTGGTTCCGCCACCGCCCGATGCCCCTCGCCCCCGGCTACCGCCGACCGCGCCGACCGAGGGAATGCGGCCGGACGTCCGGCGGCAATCGGCCGGAAAGCGGTATGGCCATTTCCTACTGTCCCTCGGACGGGCAGAGGGGCGGCGCCGGGGCACTCGCGGACCAGGCCGCGCCCCTCCGAGCCCTACCGCCTGCCGTCGACCGCGCGGGGATCGGACCTCCCTCCCCGAAGTTATGGCCCCGGAGCCGGAGGGTAGCCGGGGCCGGGCATTCAGCGGGGTGAGTCTTCACCTTCCCGGTCAGCCTGCGGGGTCGGTGCGCCGGCACTCGACGCGGGAGGGTCCCCTCTTTCCGTAGAGCCCCGCCCGGTGCCGATCGGCCGGCGGATTGCGGAGCGAACCGCGCCTGACCGACGGGCCTCGGAAACCCGTTGCAGTCGACGGGGGGGGGGGAACCGGACAGCGGGACGAGGTGCCGATTCCACCCGCAGATTCGATCCCGAAATCCCGCGGGATTCGGCGGTCCGACCCGACAGATTCAAACGTCGCCCGGGCGGCCCCCAGCGGTCGGGCCGGCCTGGTTCCGCCACCGCCCGATGCCCCTCGCCCCCGGCTACCGCCGGCCGCGCAGACCGAGCGAATGCGGCCGGACGTCCGGCGGCAATCGGCCGGAAAGCGGTATGGCCATTTCCTACTGTCCCTCGGACGGGCAGAGGGGCGGCGCCGGGGCACTCGCGGACCAGGCCGCGCCCCTCCGAGCCCTACCGCCTGCCGTCGACCGCGCGGGGATCGGACCCTCCTCGCCGAAGTTATGGAGGTAAGACCGGGAGGCTGCCCAGGGTCGGGACTTCAACCGGCTGCCGCCACCCTTTCCCGCCTGTCCCACGGGCTCGGAGATCCAGGCCCTGCAAAGACCCTCCGGTCGCCACCCGACAGGTGCTTTACCGGAGAAATCGTAAACCGGCGTCAGGGCCGGACCTGTCCCGCAGAGGGCAGCCTGCGCCCTTATGCTTTCCCTTTTGCTTTGGCCCCGCAGTAGCAAATGGTTCACCGATAAGTCGGGAACCCACACGCCCGGCCCCACCCGCCCATCCTTCCGCAATGCATCGCCTAGACACACGCACCAAGGGCGCTCTCCTTCCCCCGCCTCCCACATCCCACAGGATGTGCCCTCAGACCACGGCGCCCACACAACCACCCACCCACCCACCCAACCTTCCTAAACA
>NW_027140368.1:92500-97500 GCF_036365525.1 Heterodontus francisci | reverse complement strand
TCGCCTGGTCAACTCGCATCGGTTTTCCGTCCCCATGACTGTAAGGAGCAACCGCGACCAGCGTAGCCAAACAGGTCGACCAAAGCTTTCGGCGCTCGCACGGAGAGGTGATGCCAGCCGGCGTGCGTCGCCTAACTTGGACAAAATTCTGGGCACGCACTTTTCGTTTGAGAATAGGACATACATGTAGTGCAACCCAAGGAAACCAGGCGACGCCGCCACAATCTGCGCCTGACAGACAAAGATAACCGTTCACAAGGAGCCTTGTTATTTCGCACCAAGTCTTTTGCGGGCATAGTTTCTTTCTTTGACATGTATATCTGTATGAAGGTCGGCTTTGCTCTGCCATCGCAGCCTCCCTTCTTTGCTTTTCTCACTGTACCAACAGACATGTCATAGACTTTGGTTTTTTTTTCATTAATTCTTTTCCTGTGGGTGTGGTGTGCCTCCGCACCCCCCAATCTGTTCCAAGGCCTTGTTTTCTCTCGCTCGCCAAAACACTTTGTCTGTTTTCACAGCCAGTCTACCGGCCTAGACCCAACTGTGCGATATTTCAGAGCCGGCAACAGAGCATGGAAAGTCCGCCAGATTTACCCTTAAATGCTCATAAATGACTTCCAGGCACTCTTCGGAAGGTCTTTTATTTCAAAAGAAGGTCCTTCCTTGAGGGAGCACTTCTTCGGCCACTTTGCAAGTGCAACCGCTGCCAGCAAAAGTTCTGAAAATCGAGTTCCCGAAAATCTCCGGGTACCCCGCCAACCCCCAGCCACCCGAATCGCAAGTGTCAATTCGGCGGGTTGCCTGCCGGTAGTCCTTCCGAAAATGAGGCGCCAAATCGCCGCAACGGCCATTTTTCATTTCGGCATCGGGACTTCCGACGGCAACTGATTAACTAGCCCGGGGACTAGAGCGGCAGCAAATGCAACGTGCCCTCTTGGCGGGAGCAACTTGACCGCCCCCGTGGGGAAAGGTCAACTCGGGGCCCGGGAAAGTCGCCGAGTCCGACCCCATACACTTCCATGAGTTGGGGGTTTTGGCCTTCCCGGCCCAAGGCTCGCCTTATTTCGGCCTGCACTTTCGGAAAAGGGTGCATTCCTTTTGGTTAATGATTTCACCAGCCCGGGTCTTAGCCTCTGCCCCGACGGCTAAGTCTTTTGGTTAATGATTTCCTGCGGCTGGGACTACCCTTTCCCCCCGCCCTGCAGGCACCCGGGTCGGGAGGCCGTCGGGGGCACTTTCCGGGGCAAATCCGGACCCTTACGCAAGGGAGAGTGCGCCCCCCGCCTCGGCCGGGGGTCAGGCTGCCGCCTATTAAGCCCGACAGAAAACCCGAAAAATGGACGAAAATGGGAAAAAATCCCCATCCGAAAAAGGCTTAAAAGTCGGTTGGGCGGCAGCTAGGGTCGGTCTCTGCAGACCTGGAGGCTCGGGTGGACTCTTGGAATAAACGTCCAAGTCCCGACTTGCCACCTCCTACTACTGTGCAGATACCCCGCCAACCCCCAGCCACCCGAATGACAAGCGTCCGATCAGCGGGACGAATTTGACAACTCTGGCCGGACCTCTGGAACTCCATCCCGGGTAACCGGGGCAAATTTTTCCGCTTGATCGCCCTTCCACTGGTTAACCATTTGCCCTTTCGGACTTAGTCTCTGGACATTATTCGACGGATTTTCTGGTTAACCATTTGCCCTTTCGGACTTAGTCTCTGGGCATTATTTTCGACTTTTTGGTTAATGATTTCACACTTTTTACTTACTTTTGCGCTTTTTGGTTAATGATTACTCTGCTTACTGGTTAATTATTTGCCCTTTCGGACTTAGTCTCTGGACATTATTTTCGAGTTTTTGGTTAATGATTTCACACTTTTAACATATTTTTGCGCTTTTTGGTTAATGATTACTCTGCTTACTGGTTAACCATTTGCCCTTTCGGACTTAGTCTCTGCACATTATTTTCGACTTTTTGGTTAATGATTTCACACTTTTAACATATTTTTGCGCTTTTTGGTTAATGATTTCATACTTTTTACTTACTTTTGCGCCTTTTGGTTAATGATTACTCTGCTTACTGGTTAACCATTTGCCCTTTCGGACTTAGTCTCTGGACATTATTTTCGAGTTTTTGGTTAATGATTTCACACTTTTTACTTACTTTTGCGATTTTTGGTTAATGATTACTCTGCTTACTGGTTAACCATTTGCCCTTTCGGACTTAGTCTCTGGACATTGTTTTCGACATTTTGGTTAATGATTTCACACTTTTAACTTAATTTTGCGATTTTTGGTTAATGATTACTCTGCTTACTGGTTAACCATTTGCCCTTTCGGACTTAGTCTCTGGACATTGTTTTCGACATTTTGGTTAATGATTTCACACTTTTAACTTAATTTTGTGCTTTTTGGTTAATGATTTCATACTTTTTACTTACTTTTGCGATTTTTGGTTAATGATTACTCTGCTTACTGGTTAACCATTTGCCCTTTCGGACTTAGTCTCTGGACATTGTTTTCGACATTTTGGTTAATGATTTCACACTTTTAACTTAATTTTGTGCTTTTTGGTTAATGATTTCATACTTTTTACTTACTTTTGCGATTTTTGGTTAATGATTACTCTGCTTACTGGTTAACCATTTGCCCTTTCGGACTTAGTCTCTGGACATTATTTTTGGGTTTTTGGTTAATGATTTCACACTTTTTACTTACTTTTGCCCTTTTTGGTTACTGATTACTCTGCTTACTGGTTAACCATTTGCCCTTTCGGACTTAGTCTCTGGACATTATTTTCGAGTTTTTGGTTAATGATTTCACACTTTTAACATATTTTTGCGCTTTTTGGTTAATGATTACTCTGCTTACTGGTTAATTATTTGCCCTTTCGGACTTAGTCTCTGCACATTATTTTCGAGTTTTTGGTTAATGATTTCACACTTTTAACATATTTTTGCGCTTTTTGGTTACTGATTTCATACTTTTTACTTACTTTTGCGCCTTTTGGTTAATGATTACTCTGCTTACTGGTTAACCATTTGCCCTTTCGGACTTAGTCTCTGGACATTATTTTCGAGTTTTTGGTTAATGATTTCACACTTTTTACTTACTTTTGCGATTTTTGGTTAATGATTACTCTGCTTACTGGTTAACCATTTGCCCTTTCGGACTTAGTCTCTGGACATTATTTTCGGGTTTTTGGTTAATGATTTCACACTTTTTACTTACTTTTGCGATTTTTGGTTAATGATTACTCTGCTTACTGGTTAACCATTTGCCCTTTCGGACTTAGTCTCTGGAGATTATTTTCGAGTTTTTGGTTAATGATTTCACACTTTTTACTTACTTTTGCGATTTTTGGTTAATGATTACTCTGCTTACTGGTTAACCATTTGCCCTTTTGGACTTAGTCTCTGGACATTATTTTCGGGTTTTTGGTTAATGATTTCACACTTTTTACTTACTTTTGCGATTTTTGGTTAATGATGACTCTGCTTACTGGTTAACCATTTGCCCTTTCGCACTTAGTCTCTGGAGATTATTTTCGACTTTTTGGTTAATGATTTCACACTTTTAACTTAATTTTGTGCTTTTTGGTTAATGATTTCATACTTTTTACTTACTTTTGCCCTTTTTGGTTAATGATTACTCTGCTTACTGGTTAACCATTTGCCCTTTCGGACTTGGTCTCTGGACATTATTTTCGAGTTTTTGGTTAATGATTTCACACTTTTTACTTACTTTTGCGATTTTTGGTTAATGATTACTCTGCTTACTGGTTAATTATTTGCCCTTTCGGACTTAGTCTCTGCACATTATTTTCGAGTTTTTGGTTAATGATTTCACACTTTTAACATATTTTTGCGCTTTTTGGTTACTGATTTCATACTTTTTACTTACTTTTGCGCCTTTTGGTTAATGATTACTCTGCTTACTGGTTAACCATTTGCCCTTTCGGACTTAGTCTCTGCACATTATTTTCGACTTTTTGGTTAATGATTTCACACTTTTAACATATTTTTGCGCTTTTTGGTTAATGATTTCATACTTTTTACTTACTTTTGCGCCTTTTGGTTAATGATTACTCTGCTTACTGGTTAACCATTTGCCCTTTCGGACTTAGTCTCTGGACATTGTTTTCGACATTTTGGTTAATGATTTCACACTTTTAACTTAATTTTGTGCTTTTTGGTTAATGATTTCATACTTTTTACTTACTTTTGCCCTTTTTGGTTAATGATTACTCTGCTTACTGGTTAACCATTTGCCCTTTCGGACTTAGTCTCTGGAGATTATTTTCGAGTTTTTGGTTAATGATTTCACACTTTTTACTTACTTTTGCGATTTTTGGTTAATGATTTCACACTTTTTACTTACTTTTGCGATTTTTGGTTAATGATGACTCTGCTTACTGGTTAACCATTTGCCCTTTCGGACTTAGTCTCTGCACATTATTTTCGAGTTTTTGGTTAATGATTTCACACTTTTTACTTACTTTTGCGATTTTTGGTTAATGATTTCATACTTTTTACTTACTTTTGCGATTTTTGGTTAATGATGACTCTGCTTACTGGTTAATTATTTGTACTTTCGGACTTGGTCTCTGGACATTATTTTCGACTTTTTGGTTAATGATTTCACACTTTTAACATAATTTTGCGCTTTTTGGTTAATGATTACTCTGCTTGCTTGTTACTGATTTCCCCTTTCGGACTTGATCTCTGGCCGTTCTTTTCGACCTTTTTGGATCAGGTTTCCACACTCTGAAATTATTTTGGGCTCACTGATTAGGCGAGATCAAGGGGGCATGCCTGGGCACTTTGGGCTCAGTTTGGGAAGGCGGCGTCCGTGTGCTCCTCCGCCCTTCCCGCACTTGCGGCTAGGTTTGCCAAACTGCGCTGACCCGCAGCCCTGCCTTTTTGCCCACGGCACGGAACGACTCAAGTCTGGCTCCGTTCCAGGCCGTTGCCTCCGGCTGCCCGCCGTCCGGCCGGCCTGGGACGTACC
>NW_027140368.1:75000-80000 GCF_036365525.1 Heterodontus francisci | reverse complement strand
CATACATGTAGTGCAACCCAAGGAAACCAGGCGACGCCGCCACAATCTGCGCCTGACAGACAAAGATAACCGTTCACAAGGAGCCTTGTTATTTCGCACCAAGTCTTTTGCGGGCATAGTTTCTTTCTTTGACATGTATATCTGTATGAAGGTCGGCTTTGCTCTGCCATCGCAGCCTCCCTTCTTTGCTTTTCTCACTGTACCAACAGACATGTCATAGACTTTGGTTTTTTTTTCATTAATTCTTTTCCTGTGGGTGTGGTGTGCCTCCGCACCCCCCAATCTGTTCCAAGGCCTTGTTTTCTCTCGCTCGCCAAAACACTTTGTCTGTTTTCACAGCCAGTCTACCGGCCTAGACCCAACTGTGCGATATTTCAGAGCCGGCAACAGAGCATGGAAAGTCCGCCAGATTTACCCTTAAATGCTCATAAATGACTTCCAGGCACTCTTCGGAAGGTCTTTTATTTCAAAAGAAGGTCCTTCCTTGAGGGAGCACTTCTTCGGCCACTTTGCAAGTGCAACCGCTGCCAGCAAAAGTTCTGAAAATCGAGTTCCCGAAAATCTCCGGGTACCCCGCCAACCCCCAGCCACCCGAATCGCAAGTGTCAATTCGGCGGGTTGCCTGCCGGTAGTCCTTCCGAAAATGAGGCGCCAAATCGCCGCAACGGCCATTTTTCATTTCGGCATCGGGACTTCCGACGGCAACTGATTAACTAGCCCGGGGACTAGAGCGGCAGCAAATGCAACGTGCCCTCTTGGCGGGAGCAACTTGACCGCCCCCGTGGGGAAAGGTCAACTCGGGGCCCGGGAAAGTCGCCGAGTCCGACCCCATACACTTCCATGAGTTGGGGGTTTTGGCCTTCCCGGCCCAAGGCTCGCCTTATTTCGGCCTGCACTTTCGGAAAAGGGTGCATTCCTTTTGGTTAATGATTTCACCAGCCCGGGTCTTAGCCTCTGCCCCGACGGCTAAGTCTTTTGGTTAATGATTTCCTGCGGCTGGGACTACCCTTTCCCCCCGCCCTGCAGGCACCCGGGTCGGGAGGCCGTCGGGGGCACTTTCCGGGGCAAATCCGGACCCTTACGCAAGGGAGAGTGCGCCCCCCGCCTCGGCCGGGGGTCAGGCTGCCGCCTATTAAGCCCGACAGAAAACCCGAAAAATGGACGAAAATGGGAAAAAATCCCCATCCGAAAAAGGCTTAAAAGTCGGTTGGGCGGCAGCTAGGGTCGGTCTCTGCAGACCTGGAGGCTCGGGTGGACTCTTGGAATAAACGTCCAAGTCCCGACTTGCCACCTCCTACTACTGTGCAGATACCCCGCCAACCCCCAGCCACCCGAATGACAAGCGTCCGATCAGCGGGACGAATTTGACAACTCTGGCCGGACCTCTGGAACTCCATCCCGGGTAACCGGGGCAAATTTTTCCGCTTGATCGCCCTTCCACTGGTTAACCATTTGCCCTTTCGGACTTAGTCTCTGGACATTATTCGACGGATTTTCTGGTTAACCATTTGCCCTTTCGGACTTAGTCTCTGGGCATTATTTTCGACTTTTTGGTTAATGATTTCACACTTTTTACTTACTTTTGCGCTTTTTGGTTAATGATTACTCTGCTTACTGGTTAATTATTTGCCCTTTCGGACTTAGTCTCTGGACATTATTTTCGAGTTTTTGGTTAATGATTTCACACTTTTAACATATTTTTGCGCTTTTTGGTTAATGATTACTCTGCTTACTGGTTAACCATTTGCCCTTTCGGACTTAGTCTCTGCACATTATTTTCGACTTTTTGGTTAATGATTTCACACTTTTAACATATTTTTGCGCTTTTTGGTTAATGATTTCATACTTTTTACTTACTTTTGCGCCTTTTGGTTAATGATTACTCTGCTTACTGGTTAACCATTTGCCCTTTCGGACTTAGTCTCTGGACATTATTTTCGAGTTTTTGGTTAATGATTTCACACTTTTTACTTACTTTTGCGATTTTTGGTTAATGATTACTCTGCTTACTGGTTAACCATTTGCCCTTTCGGACTTAGTCTCTGGACATTGTTTTCGACATTTTGGTTAATGATTTCACACTTTTAACTTAATTTTGCGATTTTTGGTTAATGATTACTCTGCTTACTGGTTAACCATTTGCCCTTTCGGACTTAGTCTCTGGACATTGTTTTCGACATTTTGGTTAATGATTTCACACTTTTAACTTAATTTTGTGCTTTTTGGTTAATGATTTCATACTTTTTACTTACTTTTGCGATTTTTGGTTAATGATTACTCTGCTTACTGGTTAACCATTTGCCCTTTCGGACTTAGTCTCTGGACATTGTTTTCGACATTTTGGTTAATGATTTCACACTTTTAACTTAATTTTGTGCTTTTTGGTTAATGATTTCATACTTTTTACTTACTTTTGCGATTTTTGGTTAATGATTACTCTGCTTACTGGTTAACCATTTGCCCTTTCGGACTTAGTCTCTGGACATTATTTTTGGGTTTTTGGTTAATGATTTCACACTTTTTACTTACTTTTGCCCTTTTTGGTTACTGATTACTCTGCTTACTGGTTAACCATTTGCCCTTTCGGACTTAGTCTCTGGACATTATTTTCGAGTTTTTGGTTAATGATTTCACACTTTTAACATATTTTTGCGCTTTTTGGTTAATGATTACTCTGCTTACTGGTTAATTATTTGCCCTTTCGGACTTAGTCTCTGCACATTATTTTCGAGTTTTTGGTTAATGATTTCACACTTTTAACATATTTTTGCGCTTTTTGGTTACTGATTTCATACTTTTTACTTACTTTTGCGCCTTTTGGTTAATGATTACTCTGCTTACTGGTTAACCATTTGCCCTTTCGGACTTAGTCTCTGGACATTATTTTCGAGTTTTTGGTTAATGATTTCACACTTTTTACTTACTTTTGCGATTTTTGGTTAATGATTACTCTGCTTACTGGTTAACCATTTGCCCTTTCGGACTTAGTCTCTGGACATTATTTTCGGGTTTTTGGTTAATGATTTCACACTTTTTACTTACTTTTGCGATTTTTGGTTAATGATTACTCTGCTTACTGGTTAATTATTTGCCCTTTCGGACTTAGTCTCTGGACATTATTTTCGGGTTTTTGGTTAATGATTTCACACTTTTTACTTACTTTTGCGATTTTTGGTTAATGATGACTCTGCTTACTGGTTAACCATTTGCCCTTTCGCACTTAGTCTCTGGAGATTATTTTCGACTTTTTGGTTAATGATTTCACACTTTTAACTTAATTTTGTGCTTTTTGGTTAATGATTTCATACTTTTTACTTACTTTTGCCCTTTTTGGTTAATGATTACTCTGCTTACTGGTTAACCATTTGCCCTTTCGGACTTGGTCTCTGGACATTATTTTCGAGTTTTTGGTTAATGATTTCACACTTTTTACTTACTTTTGCGATTTTTGGTTAATGATTACTCTGCTTACTGGTTAATTATTTGCCCTTTCGGACTTAGTCTCTGCACATTATTTTCGAGTTTTTGGTTAATGATTTCACACTTTTAACATATTTTTGCGCTTTTTGGTTACTGATTTCATACTTTTTACTTACTTTTGCGCCTTTTGGTTAATGATTACTCTGCTTACTGGTTAACCATTTGCCCTTTCGGACTTAGTCTCTGCACATTATTTTCGACTTTTTGGTTAATGATTTCACACTTTTAACATATTTTTGCGCTTTTTGGTTAATGATTTCATACTTTTTACTTACTTTTGCGCCTTTTGGTTAATGATTACTCTGCTTACTGGTTAACCATTTGCCCTTTCGGACTTAGTCTCTGGACATTGTTTTCGACATTTTGGTTAATGATTTCACACTTTTAACTTAATTTTGTGCTTTTTGGTTAATGATTTCATACTTTTTACTTACTTTTGCCCTTTTTGGTTAATGATTACTCTGCTTACTGGTTAACCATTTGCCCTTTCGGACTTAGTCTCTGGAGATTATTTTCGAGTTTTTGGTTAATGATTTCACACTTTTTACTTACTTTTGCGATTTTTGGTTAATGATTTCACACTTTTTACTTACTTTTGCGATTTTTGGTTAATGATGACTCTGCTTACTGGTTAACCATTTGCCCTTTCGGACTTAGTCTCTGCACATTATTTTCGAGTTTTTGGTTAATGATTTCACACTTTTTACTTACTTTTGCGATTTTTGGTTAATGATTTCATACTTTTTACTTACTTTTGCGATTTTTGGTTAATGATGACTCTGCTTACTGGTTAATTATTTGTACTTTCGGACTTGGTCTCTGGACATTATTTTCGACTTTTTGGTTAATGATTTCACACTTTTAACATAATTTTGCGCTTTTTGGTTAATGATTACTCTGCTTGCTTGTTACTGATTTCCCCTTTCGGACTTGATCTCTGGCCGTTCTTTTCGACCTTTTTGGATCAGGTTTCCACACTCTGAAATTATTTTGGGCTCACTGATTAGGCGAGATCAAGGGGGCATGCCTGGGCACTTTGGGCTCAGTTTGGGAAGGCGGCGTCCGTGTGCTCCTCCGCCCTTCCCGCACTTGCGGCTAGGTTTGCCAAACTGCGCTGACCCGCAGCCCTGCCTTTTTGCCCACGGCACGGAACGACTCAAGTCTGGCTCCGTTCCAGGCCGTTGCCTCCGGCTGCCCGCCGTCCGGCCGGCCTGGGACGTACCCCGGCTGACGGCGCCGGAGCCCCTCTAGCAGCCACCGGTGCCGCGGGCCAATGGGTCCGGGCGTTCCGGAGCTATCGGTGGGGAAGTGCTCTCCCCTTTTCCTGACGCCGTTCGCCCGAGCAGAGGTGCAGCCTGACGGGACTGCTGTCGCCTTCCGCGGCGCACCGGCCCCTTTCACCTGCCGTCGACCGCGCGGAGCTCGGACCTTCCTCCCCGAAGTTATGGCCCCGGCGCCGGAGGGTTCCCGGGGCCGGGCATTCAGCGGGGTGAGTCTTCACCTTCCCGGTCAGCCTGCGG
>NW_027140368.1:57500-62500 GCF_036365525.1 Heterodontus francisci | reverse complement strand
TTGTTTTCTCTCGCTCGCCAAAACACTTTGTCTGTTTTCACAGCCAGTCTACCGGCCTAGACCCAACTGTGCGATATTTCAGAGCCGGCAACAGAGCATGGAAAGTCCGCCAGATTTACCCTTAAATGCTCATAAATGACTTCCAGGCACTCTTCGGAAGGTCTTTTATTTCAAAAGAAGGTCCTTCCTTGAGGGAGCACTTCTTCGGCCACTTTGCAAGTGCAACCGCTGCCAGCAAAAGTTCTGAAAATCGAGTTCCCGAAAATCTCCGGGTACCCCGCCAACCCCCAGCCACCCGAATCGCAAGTGTCAATTCGGCGGGTTGCCTGCCGGTAGTCCTTCCGAAAATGAGGCGCCAAATCGCCGCAACGGCCATTTTTCATTTCGGCATCGGGACTTCCGACGGCAACTGATTAACTAGCCCGGGGACTAGAGCGGCAGCAAATGCAACGTGCCCTCTTGGCGGGAGCAACTTGACCGCCCCCGTGGGGAAAGGTCAACTCGGGGCCCGGGAAAGTCGCCGAGTCCGACCCCATACACTTCCATGAGTTGGGGGTTTTGGCCTTCCCGGCCCAAGGCTCGCCTTATTTCGGCCTGCACTTTCGGAAAAGGGTGCATTCCTTTTGGTTAATGATTTCACCAGCCCGGGTCTTAGCCTCTGCCCCGACGGCTAAGTCTTTTGGTTAATGATTTCCTGCGGCTGGGACTACCCTTTCCCCCCGCCCTGCAGGCACCCGGGTCGGGAGGCCGTCGGGGGCACTTTCCGGGGCAAATCCGGACCCTTACGCAAGGGAGAGTGCGCCCCCCGCCTCGGCCGGGGGTCAGGCTGCCGCCTATTAAGCCCGACAGAAAACCCGAAAAATGGACGAAAATGGGAAAAAATCCCCATCCGAAAAAGGCTTAAAAGTCGGTTGGGCGGCAGCTAGGGTCGGTCTCTGCAGACCTGGAGGCTCGGGTGGACTCTTGGAATAAACGTCCAAGTCCCGACTTGCCACCTCCTACTACTGTGCAGATACCCCGCCAACCCCCAGCCACCCGAATGACAAGCGTCCGATCAGCGGGACGAATTTGACAACTCTGGCCGGACCTCTGGAACTCCATCCCGGGTAACCGGGGCAAATTTTTCCGCTTGATCGCCCTTCCACTGGTTAACCATTTGCCCTTTCGGACTTAGTCTCTGGACATTATTCGACGGATTTTCTGGTTAACCATTTGCCCTTTCGGACTTAGTCTCTGGGCATTATTTTCGACTTTTTGGTTAATGATTTCACACTTTTTACTTACTTTTGCGCTTTTTGGTTAATGATTACTCTGCTTACTGGTTAATTATTTGCCCTTTCGGACTTAGTCTCTGGACATTATTTTCGAGTTTTTGGTTAATGATTTCACACTTTTAACATATTTTTGCGCTTTTTGGTTAATGATTACTCTGCTTACTGGTTAACCATTTGCCCTTTCGGACTTAGTCTCTGCACATTATTTTCGACTTTTTGGTTAATGATTTCACACTTTTAACATATTTTTGCGCTTTTTGGTTAATGATTTCATACTTTTTACTTACTTTTGCGCCTTTTGGTTAATGATTACTCTGCTTACTGGTTAACCATTTGCCCTTTCGGACTTAGTCTCTGGACATTATTTTCGAGTTTTTGGTTAATGATTTCACACTTTTTACTTACTTTTGCGATTTTTGGTTAATGATTACTCTGCTTACTGGTTAACCATTTGCCCTTTCGGACTTAGTCTCTGGACATTGTTTTCGACATTTTGGTTAATGATTTCACACTTTTAACTTAATTTTGCGATTTTTGGTTAATGATTACTCTGCTTACTGGTTAACCATTTGCCCTTTCGGACTTAGTCTCTGGACATTGTTTTCGACATTTTGGTTAATGATTTCACACTTTTAACTTAATTTTGTGCTTTTTGGTTAATGATTTCATACTTTTTACTTACTTTTGCGATTTTTGGTTAATGATTACTCTGCTTACTGGTTAACCATTTGCCCTTTCGGACTTAGTCTCTGGACATTGTTTTCGACATTTTGGTTAATGATTTCACACTTTTAACTTAATTTTGTGCTTTTTGGTTAATGATTTCATACTTTTTACTTACTTTTGCGATTTTTGGTTAATGATTACTCTGCTTACTGGTTAACCATTTGCCCTTTCGGACTTAGTCTCTGGACATTATTTTTGGGTTTTTGGTTAATGATTTCACACTTTTTACTTACTTTTGCCCTTTTTGGTTACTGATTACTCTGCTTACTGGTTAACCATTTGCCCTTTCGGACTTAGTCTCTGGACATTATTTTCGAGTTTTTGGTTAATGATTTCACACTTTTAACATATTTTTGCGCTTTTTGGTTAATGATTACTCTGCTTACTGGTTAATTATTTGCCCTTTCGGACTTAGTCTCTGCACATTATTTTCGAGTTTTTGGTTAATGATTTCACACTTTTAACATATTTTTGCGCTTTTTGGTTACTGATTTCATACTTTTTACTTACTTTTGCGCCTTTTGGTTAATGATTACTCTGCTTACTGGTTAACCATTTGCCCTTTCGTGACTTAGTCTCTGGACATTATTTTCGAGTTTTTGGTTAATGATTTCACACTTTTTACTTACTTTTGCGATTTTTGGTTAATGATTACTCTGCTTACTGGTTAACCATTTGCCCTTTCGGACTTAGTCTCTGGACATTATTTTCGGGTTTTTGGTTAATGATTTCACACTTTTTACTTACTTTTGCGATTTTTGGTTAATGATTACTCTGCTTACTGGTTAACCATTTGCCCTTTCGGACTTAGTCTCTGGAGATTATTTTCGAGTTTTTGGTTAATGATTTCACACTTTTTACTTACTTTTGCGATTTTTGGTTAATGATTACTCTGCTTACTGGTTAACCATTTGCCCTTTTGGACTTAGTCTCTGGACATTATTTTCGGGTTTTTGGTTAATGATTTCACACTTTTTACTTACTTTTGCGATTTTTGGTTAATGATGACTCTGCTTACTGGTTAACCATTTGCCCTTTCGCACTTAGTCTCTGGAGATTATTTTCGACTTTTTGGTTAATGATTTCACACTTTTAACTTAATTTTGTGCTTTTTGGTTAATGATTTCATACTTTTTACTTACTTTTGCCCTTTTTGGTTAATGATTACTCTGCTTACTGGTTAACCATTTGCCCTTTCGGACTTGGTCTCTGGACATTATTTTCGAGTTTTTGGTTAATGATTTCACACTTTTTACTTACTTTTGCGATTTTTGGTTAATGATTACTCTGCTTACTGGTTAATTATTTGCCCTTTCGGACTTAGTCTCTGCACATTATTTCGAGTTTTTGGTTAATGATTTCACACTTTTAACATATTTTTGCGCTTTTTGGTTACTGATTTCATACTTTTTACTTACTTTTGCGCCTTTTGGTTAATGATTACTCTGCTTACTGGTTAACCATTTGCCCTTTCGGACTTAGTCTCTGCACATTATTTTCGACTTTTTGGTTAATGATTTCACACTTTTAACATATTTTTGCGCTTTTTGGTTAATGATTTCATACTTTTTACTTACTTTTGCGCCTTTTGGTTAATGATTACTCTGCTTACTGGTTAACCATTTGCCCTTTCGGACTTAGTCTCTGGACATTGTTTTCGACATTTTGGTTAATGATTTCACACTTTTAACTTAATTTTGTGCTTTTTGGTTAATGATTTCATACTTTTTACTTACTTTTGCCCTTTTTGGTTAATGATTACTCTGCTTACTGGTTAACCATTTGCCCTTTCGGACTTAGTCTCTGGAGATTATTTTCGAGTTTTTGGTTAATGATTTCACACTTTTTACTTACTTTTGCGATTTTTGGTTAATGATTTCACACTTTTTACTTACTTTTGCGATTTTTGGTTAATGATGACTCTGCTTACTGGTTAACCATTTGCCCTTTCGGACTTAGTCTCTGCACATTATTTTCGAGTTTTTGGTTAATGATTTCACACTTTTTACTTACTTTTGCGATTTTTGGTTAATGATTTCATACTTTTTACTTACTTTTGCGATTTTTGGTTAATGATGACTCTGCTTACTGGTTAATTATTTGTACTTTCGGACTTGGTCTCTGGACATTATTTTCGACTTTTTGGTTAATGATTTCACACTTTTAACATAATTTTGCGCTTTTTGGTTAATGATTACTCTGCTTGCTTGTTACTGATTTCCCCTTTCGGACTTGATCTCTGGCCGTTCTTTTCGACCTTTTTGGATCAGGTTTCCACACTCTGAAATTATTTTGGGCTCACTGATTAGGCGAGATCAAGGGGGCATGCCTGGGCACTTTGGGCTCAGTTTGGGAAGGCGGCGTCCGTGTGCTCCTCCGCCCTTCCCGCACTTGCGGCTAGGTTTGCCAAACTGCGCTGACCCGCAGCCCTGCCTTTTTGCCCACGGCACGGAACGACTCAAGTCTGGCTCCGTTCCAGGCCGTTGCCTCCGGCTGCCCGCCGTCCGGCCGGCCTGGGACGTACCCCGGCTGACGGCGCCGGAGCCCCTCTAGCAGCCACCGGTGCCGCGGGCCAATGGGTCCGGGCGTTCCGGAGCTATCGGTGGGGAAGTGCTCTCCCCTTTTCCTGACGCCGTTCGCCCGAGCAGAGGTGCAGCCTGACGGGACTGCTGTCGCCTTCCGCGGCGCACCGGCCCCTTTCACCTGCCGTCGACCGCGCGGAGCTCGGACCTTCCTCCCCGAAGTTATGGCCCCGGCGCCGGAGGGTTCCCGGGGCCGGGCATTCAGCGGGGTGAGTCTTCACCTTCCCGGTCAGCCTGCGGGGTCGGTGCGCCGGCACTCGACGCGGGAGGGTCCCCTCTTTCCGTAGAGCCCCGCCCGGTGCCGATCGGCCGGCGGATTGCGGAGCGAACCGCGCCTGACCGACGGGCCTCGGAAACCCGTTGCAGTCGACGGGGGGGAACCGGACAGCGGGACGAGGTGCCGATTCCACCCGCAGAT
>NW_027140368.1:40000-45000 GCF_036365525.1 Heterodontus francisci | reverse complement strand
GGTCCTTCCTTGAGGGAGCACTTCTTCGGCCACTTTGCAAGTGCAACCGCTGCCAGCAAAAGTTCTGAAAATCGAGTTCCCGAAAATCTCCGGGTACCCCGCCAACCCCCAGCCACCCGAATCGCAAGTGTCAATTCGGCGGGTTGCCTGCCGGTAGTCCTTCCGAAAATGAGGCGCCAAATCGCCGCAACGGCCATTTTTCATTTCGGCATCGGGACTTCCGACGGCAACTGATTAACTAGCCCGGGGACTAGAGCGGCAGCAAATGCAACGTGCCCTCTTGGCGGGAGCAACTTGACCGCCCCCGTGGGGAAAGGTCAACTCGGGGCCCGGGAAAGTCGCCGAGTCCGACCCCATACACTTCCATGAGTTGGGGGTTTTGGCCTTCCCGGCCCAAGGCTCGCCTTATTTCGGCCTGCACTTTCGGAAAAGGGTGCATTCCTTTTGGTTAATGATTTCACCAGCCCGGGTCTTAGCCTCTGCCCCGACGGCTAAGTCTTTTGGTTAATGATTTCCTGCGGCTGGGACTACCCTTTCCCCCCGCCCTGCAGGCACCCGGGTCGGGAGGCCGTCGGGGGCACTTTCCGGGGCAAATCCGGACCCTTACGCAAGGGAGAGTGCGCCCCCCGCCTCGGCCGGGGGTCAGGCTGCCGCCTATTAAGCCCGACAGAAAACCCGAAAAATGGACGAAAATGGGAAAAAATCCCCATCCGAAAAAGGCTTAAAAGTCGGTTGGGCGGCAGCTAGGGTCGGTCTCTGCAGACCTGGAGGCTCGGGTGGACTCTTGGAATAAACGTCCAAGTCCCGACTTGCCACCTCCTACTACTGTGCAGATACCCCGCCAACCCCCAGCCACCCGAATGACAAGCGTCCGATCAGCGGGACGAATTTGACAACTCTGGCCGGACCTCTGGAACTCCATCCCGGGTAACCGGGGCAAATTTTTCCGCTTGATCGCCCTTCCACTGGTTAACCATTTGCCCTTTCGGACTTAGTCTCTGGACATTATTCGACGGATTTTCTGGTTAACCATTTGCCCTTTCGGACTTAGTCTCTGGGCATTATTTTCGACTTTTTGGTTAATGATTTCACACTTTTTACTTACTTTTGCGCTTTTTGGTTAATGATTACTCTGCTTACTGGTTAATTATTTGCCCTTTCGGACTTAGTCTCTGGACATTATTTTCGAGTTTTTGGTTAATGATTTCACACTTTTAACATATTTTTGCGCTTTTTGGTTAATGATTACTCTGCTTACTGGTTAACCATTTGCCCTTTCGGACTTAGTCTCTGCACATTATTTTCGACTTTTTGGTTAATGATTTCACACTTTTAACATATTTTTGCGCTTTTTGGTTAATGATTTCATACTTTTTACTTACTTTTGCGCCTTTTGGTTAATGATTACTCTGCTTACTGGTTAACCATTTGCCCTTTCGGACTTAGTCTCTGGACATTATTTTCGAGTTTTTGGTTAATGATTTCACACTTTTTACTTACTTTTGCGATTTTTGGTTAATGATTACTCTGCTTACTGGTTAACCATTTGCCCTTTCGGACTTAGTCTCTGGACATTGTTTTCGACATTTTGGTTAATGATTTCACACTTTTAACTTAATTTTGCGATTTTTGGTTAATGATTACTCTGCTTACTGGTTAACCATTTGCCCTTTCGGACTTAGTCTCTGGACATTGTTTTCGACATTTTGGTTAATGATTTCACACTTTTAACTTAATTTTGTGCTTTTTGGTTAATGATTTCATACTTTTTACTTACTTTTGCGATTTTTGGTTAATGATTACTCTGCTTACTGGTTAACCATTTGCCCTTTCGGACTTAGTCTCTGGACATTATTTTTGGGTTTTTGGTTAATGATTTCACACTTTTTACTTACTTTTGCCCTTTTTGGTTACTGATTACTCTGCTTACTGGTTAACCATTTGCCCTTTCGGACTTAGTCTCTGGACATTATTTTCGAGTTTTTGGTTAATGATTTCACACTTTTAACATATTTTTGCGCTTTTTGGTTACTGATTTCATACTTTTTACTTACTTTTGCGCCTTTTGGTTAATGATTACTCTGCTTACTGGTTAACCATTTGCCCTTTCGGACTTAGTCTCTGGACATTATTTTCGAGTTTTTGGTTAATGATTTCACACTTTTTACTTACTTTTGCGATTTTTGGTTAATGATTACTCTGCTTACTGGTTAACCATTTGCCCTTTCGGACTTAGTCTCTGGAGATTATTTTCGAGTTTTTGGTTAATGATTTCACACTTTTTACTTACTTTTGCGATTTTTGGTTAATGATTACTCTGCTTACTGGTTAACCATTTGCCCTTTCGGACTTAGTCTCTGGAGATTATTTTCGAGTTTTTGGTTAATGATTTCACACTTTTTACTTACTTTTGCGATTTTTGGTTAATGATTACTCTGCTTACTGGTTAACCATTTGCCCTTTTGGACTTAGTCTCTGGACATTATTTTCGGGTTTTTGGTTAATGATTTCACACTTTTTACTTACTTTTGCGATTTTTGGTTAATGATGACTCTGCTTACTGGTTAACCATTTGCCCTTTCGCACTTAGTCTCTGGAGATTATTTTCGACTTTTTGGTTAATGATTTCACACTTTTAACTTAATTTTGTGCTTTTTGGTTAATGATTTCATACTTTTTACTTACTTTTGCCCTTTTTGGTTAATGATTACTCTGCTTACTGGTTAACCATTTGCCCTTTCGGACTTGGTCTCTGGACATTATTTTCGAGTTTTTGGTTAATGATTTCACACTTTTTACTTACTTTTGCGATTTTTGGTTAATGATTACTCTGCTTACTGGTTAATTATTTGCCCTTTCGGACTTAGTCTCTGCACATTATTTTCGAGTTTTTGGTTAATGATTTCACACTTTTAACATATTTTTGCGCTTTTTGGTTACTGATTTCATACTTTTTACTTACTTTTGCGCCTTTTGGTTAATGATTACTCTGCTTACTGGTTAACCATTTGCCCTTTCGGACTTAGTCTCTGCACATTATTTTCGACTTTTTGGTTAATGATTTCACACTTTTAACATATTTTTGCGCTTTTTGGTTAATGATTTCATACTTTTTACTTACTTTTGCGCCTTTTGGTTAATGATTACTCTGCTTACTGGTTAACCATTTGCCCTTTCGGACTTAGTCTCTGGACATTGTTTTCGACATTTTGGTTAATGATTTCACACTTTTAACTTAATTTTGTGCTTTTTGGTTAATGATTTCATACTTTTTACTTACTTTTGCCCTTTTTGGTTAATGATTACTCTGCTTACTGGTTAACCATTTGCCCTTTCGGACTTAGTCTCTGGAGATTATTTTCGAGTTTTTGGTTAATGATTTCACACTTTTTACTTACTTTTGCGATTTTTGGTTAATGATTTCACACTTTTTACTTACTTTTGCGATTTTTGGTTAATGATGACTCTGCTTACTGGTTAACCATTTGCCCTTTCGGACTTAGTCTCTGCACATTATTTTCGAGTTTTTGGTTAATGATTTCACACTTTTTACTTACTTTTGCGATTTTTGGTTAATGATTTCATACTTTTTACTTACTTTTGCGATTTTTGGTTAATGATGACTCTGCTTACTGGTTAATTATTTGTACTTTCGGACTTGGTCTCTGGACATTATTTTCGACTTTTTGGTTAATGATTTCACACTTTTAACATAATTTTGCGCTTTTTGGTTAATGATTACTCTGCTTGCTTGTTACTGATTTCCCCTTTCGGACTTGATCTCTGGCCGTTCTTTTCGACCTTTTTGGATCAGGTTTCCACACTCTGAAATTATTTTGGGCTCACTGATTAGGCGAGATCAAGGGGGCATGCCTGGGCACTTTGGGCTCAGTTTGGGAAGGCGGCGTCCGTGTGCTCCTCCGCCCTTCCCGCACTTGCGGCTAGGTTTGCCAAACTGCGCTGACCCGCAGCCCTGCCTTTTTGCCCACGGCACGGAACGACTCAAGTCTGGCTCCGTTCCAGGCCGTTGCCTCCGGCTGCCCGCCGTCCGGCCGGCCTGGGACGTACCCCGGCTGACGGCGCCGGAGCCCCTCTAGCAGCCACCGGTGCCGCGGGCCAATGGGTCCGGGCGTTCCGGAGCTATCGGTGGGGAAGTGCTCTCCCCTTTTCCTGACGCCGTTCGCCCGAGCAGAGGTGCAGCCTGACGGGACTGCTGTCGCCTTCCGCGGCGCACCGGCCCCTTTCACCTGCCGTCGACCGCGCGGAGCTCGGACCTTCCTCCCCGAAGTTATGGCCCCGGCGCCGGAGGGTTCCCGGGGCCGGGCATTCAGCGGGGTGAGTCTTCACCTTCCCGGTCAGCCTGCGGGGTCGGTGCGCCGGCACTCGACGCGGGAGGGTCCCCTCTTTCCGTAGAGCCCCGCCCGGTGCCGATCGGCCGGCGGATTGCGGAGCGAACCGCGCCTGACCGACGGGCCTCGGAAACCCGTTGCAGTCGACGGGGGGGAACCGGACAGCGGGACGAGGTGCCGATTCCACCCGCAGATTCGATCCCGAAATCCCGCGGGATTCGGCGGTCCGACCCGACAGATTCAAACGTCGCCCGGGCGGCCCCCAGCGGTCGGGCCGGCCTGGTTCCGCCACCGCCCGATGCCCCTCGCCCCCGGCTACCGCCGACCGCGCCGACCGAGGGAATGCGGCCGGACGTCCGGCGGCAATCGGCCGGAAAGCGGTATGGCCATTTCCTACTGTCCCTCGGACGGGCAGAGGGGCGGCGCCGGGGCACTCGCGGACCAGGCCGCGCCCCTCCGAGCCCTACCGCCTGCCGTCGACCGCGCGGGGATCGGACCTCCCTCCCCGAAGTTATGGCCCCGGAGCCGGAGGGTAGCCGGGGCCGGGCATTCAGCGGGGTGAGTCTTCACCTTCCCGGTCAGCCTGCGGGGTCGGTGCGCCGGCACTCGACGCGGGAGGGTCCCCTCTTTCCGTAGAGCCCCGCCCGGTGC
>NW_027140368.1:22500-27500 GCF_036365525.1 Heterodontus francisci | reverse complement strand
TTCACCAGCCCGGGTCTTAGCCTCTGCCCCGACGGCTAAGTCTTTTGGTTAATGATTTCCTGCGGCTGGGACTACCCTTTCCCCCCGCCCTGCAGGCACCCGGGTCGGGAGGCCGTCGGGGGCACTTTCCGGGGCAAATCCGGACCCTTACGCAAGGGAGAGTGCGCCCCCCGCCTCGGCCGGGGGTCAGGCTGCCGCCTATTAAGCCCGACAGAAAACCCGAAAAATGGACGAAAATGGGAAAAAATCCCCATCCGAAAAAGGCTTAAAAGTCGGTTGGGCGGCAGCTAGGGTCGGTCTCTGCAGACCTGGAGGCTCGGGTGGACTCTTGGAATAAACGTCCAAGTCCCGACTTGCCACCTCCTACTACTGTGCAGATACCCCGCCAACCCCCAGCCACCCGAATGACAAGCGTCCGATCAGCGGGACGAATTTGACAACTCTGGCCGGACCTCTGGAACTCCATCCCGGGTAACCGGGGCAAATTTTTCCGCTTGATCGCCCTTCCACTGGTTAACCATTTGCCCTTTCGGACTTAGTCTCTGGACATTATTCGACGGATTTTCTGGTTAACCATTTGCCCTTTCGGACTTAGTCTCTGGGCATTATTTTCGACTTTTTGGTTAATGATTTCACACTTTTTACTTACTTTTGCGCTTTTTGGTTAATGATTACTCTGCTTACTGGTTAATTATTTGCCCTTTCGGACTTAGTCTCTGGACATTATTTTCGAGTTTTTGGTTAATGATTTCACACTTTTAACATATTTTTGCGCTTTTTGGTTAATGATTACTCTGCTTACTGGTTAACCATTTGCCCTTTCGGACTTAGTCTCTGCACATTATTTTCGACTTTTTGGTTAATGATTTCACACTTTTAACATATTTTTGCGCTTTTTGGTTAATGATTTCATACTTTTTACTTACTTTTGCGCCTTTTGGTTAATGATTACTCTGCTTACTGGTTAACCATTTGCCCTTTCGGACTTAGTCTCTGGACATTATTTTCGAGTTTTTGGTTAATGATTTCACACTTTTTACTTACTTTTGCGATTTTTGGTTAATGATTACTCTGCTTACTGGTTAACCATTTGCCCTTTCGGACTTA
Organism: Heterodontus francisci; assembly: GCF_036365525.1. NCBI lineage: Eukaryota > Metazoa > Chordata > Chondrichthyes > Heterodontiformes > Heterodontidae > Heterodontus > Heterodontus francisci. The sequence continues at coordinate 26,393 of NW_027140368.1, read as the reverse complement.
GTCTCTGGACATTGTTTTCGACATTTTGGTTAATGATTTCACACTTTTAACTTAATTTTGCGATTTTTGGTTAATGATTACTCTGCTTACTGGTTAACCATTTGCCCTTTCGGACTTAGTCTCTGGACATTGTTTTCGACATTTTGGTTAATGATTTCACACTTTTAACTTAATTTTGTGCTTTTTGGTTAATGATTTCATACTTTTTACTTACTTTTGCGATTTTTGGTTAATGATTACTCTGCTTACTGGTTAACCATTTGCCCTTTCGGACTTAGTCTCTGGACATTATTTTTGGGTTTTTGGTTAATGATTTCACACTTTTTACTTACTTTTGCCCTTTTTGGTTACTGATTACTCTGCTTACTGGTTAACCATTTGCCCTTTCGGACTTAGTCTCTGGACATTATTTTCGAGTTTTTGGTTAATGATTTCACACTTTTAACATATTTTTGCGCTTTTTGGTTACTGATTTCATACTTTTTACTTACTTTTGCGCCTTTTGGTTAATGATTACTCTGCTTACTGGTTAACCATTTGCCCTTTCGGACTTAGTCTCTGGACATTATTTTCGAGTTTTTGGTTAATGATTTCACACTTTTTACTTACTTTTGCGATTTTTGGTTAATGATTACTCTGCTTACTGGTTAACCATTTGCCCTTTCGGACTTAGTCTCTGGAGATTATTTTCGAGTTTTTGGTTAATGATTTCACACTTTTTACTTACTTTTGCGATTTTTGGTTAATGATTACTCTGCTTACTGGTTAACCATTTGCCCTTTCGGACTTAGTCTCTGGAGATTATTTTCGAGTTTTTGGTTAATGATTTCACACTTTTTACTTACTTTTGCGATTTTTGGTTAATGATTACTCTGCTTACTGGTTAACCATTTGCCCTTTTGGACTTAGTCTCTGGACATTATTTTCGGGTTTTTGGTTAATGATTTCACACTTTTTACTTACTTTTGCGATTTTTGGTTAATGATGACTCTGCTTACTGGTTAACCATTTGCCCTTTCGCACTTAGTCTCTGGAGATTATTTTCGACTTTTTGGTTAATGATTTCACACTTTTAACTTAATTTTGTGCTTTTTGGTTAATGATTTCATACTTTTTACTTACTTTTGCCCTTTTTGGTTAATGATTACTCTGCTTACTGGTTAACCATTTGCCCTTTCGGACTTGGTCTCTGGACATTATTTTCGAGTTTTTGGTTAATGATTTCACACTTTTTACTTACTTTTGCGATTTTTGGTTAATGATTACTCTGCTTACTGGTTAATTATTTGCCCTTTCGGACTTAGTCTCTGCACATTATTTTCGAGTTTTTGGTTAATGATTTCACACTTTTAACATATTTTTGCGCTTTTTGGTTACTGATTTCATACTTTTTACTTACTTTTGCGCCTTTTGGTTAATGATTACTCTGCTTACTGGTTAACCATTTGCCCTTTCGGACTTAGTCTCTGCACATTATTTTCGACTTTTTGGTTAATGATTTCACACTTTTAACATATTTTTGCGCTTTTTGGTTAATGATTTCATACTTTTTACTTACTTTTGCGCCTTTTGGTTAATGATTACTCTGCTTACTGGTTAACCATTTGCCCTTTCGGACTTAGTCTCTGGACATTGTTTTCGACATTTTGGTTAATGATTTCACACTTTTAACTTAATTTTGTGCTTTTTGGTTAATGATTTCATACTTTTTACTTACTTTTGCCCTTTTTGGTTAATGATTACTCTGCTTACTGGTTAACCATTTGCCCTTTCGGACTTAGTCTCTGGAGATTATTTTCGAGTTTTTGGTTAATGATTTCACACTTTTTACTTACTTTTGCGATTTTTGGTTAATGATTTCACACTTTTTACTTACTTTTGCGATTTTTGGTTAATGATGACTCTGCTTACTGGTTAACCATTTGCCCTTTCGGACTTAGTCTCTGCACATTATTTTCGAGTTTTTGGTTAATGATTTCACACTTTTTACTTACTTTTGCGATTTTTGGTTAATGATTTCATACTTTTTACTTACTTTTGCGATTTTTGGTTAATGATGACTCTGCTTACTGGTTAATTATTTGTACTTTCGGACTTGGTCTCTGGACATTATTTTCGACTTTTTGGTTAATGATTTCACACTTTTAACATAATTTTGCGCTTTTTGGTTAATGATTACTCTGCTTGCTTGTTACTGATTTCCCCTTTCGGACTTGATCTCTGGCCGTTCTTTTCGACCTTTTTGGATCAGGTTTCCACACTCTGAAATTATTTTGGGCTCACTGATTAGGCGAGATCAAGGGGGCATGCCTGGGCACTTTGGGCTCAGTTTGGGAAGGCGGCGTCCGTGTGCTCCTCCGCCCTTCCCGCACTTGCGGCTAGGTTTGCCAAACTGCGCTGACCCGCAGCCCTGCCTTTTTGCCCACGGCACGGAACGACTCAAGTCTGGCTCCGTTCCAGGCCGTTGCCTCCGGCTGCCCGCCGTCCGGCCGGCCTGGGACGTACCCCGGCTGACGGCGCCGGAGCCCCTCTAGCAGCCACCGGTGCCGCGGGCCAATGGGTCCGGGCGTTCCGGAGCTATCGGTGGGGAAGTGCTCTCCCCTTTTCCTGACGCCGTTCGCCCGAGCAGAGGTGCAGCCTGACGGGACTGCTGTCGCCTTCCGCGGCGCACCGGCCCCTTTCACCTGCCGTCGACCGCGCGGAGCTCGGACCTTCCTCCCCGAAGTTATGGCCCCGGCGCCGGAGGGTTCCCGGGGCCGGGCATTCAGCGGGGTGAGTCTTCACCTTCCCGGTCAGCCTGCGGGGTCGGTGCGCCGGCACTCGACGCGGGAGGGTCCCCTCTTTCCGTAGAGCCCCGCCCGGTGCCGATCGGCCGGCGGATTGCGGAGCGAACCGCGCCTGACCGACGGGCCTCGGAAACCCGTTGCAGTCGACGGGGGGGAACCGGACAGCGGGACGAGGTGCCGATTCCACCCGCAGATTCGATCCCGAAATCCCGCGGGATTCGGCGGTCCGACCCGACAGATTCAAACGTCGCCCGGGCGGCCCCCAGCGGTCGGGCCGGCCTGGTTCCGCCACCGCCCGATGCCCCTCGCCCCCGGCTACCGCCGACCGCGCCGACCGAGGGAATGCGGCCGGACGTCCGGCGGCAATCGGCCGGAAAGCGGTATGGCCATTTCCTACTGTCCCTCGGACGGGCAGAGGGGCGGCGCCGGGGCACTCGCGGACCAGGCCGCGCCCCTCCGAGCCCTACCGCCTGCCGTCGACCGCGCGGGGATCGGACCTCCCTCCCCGAAGTTATGGCCCCGGAGCCGGAGGGTAGCCGGGGCCGGGCATTCAGCGGGGTGAGTCTTCACCTTCCCGGTCAGCCTGCGGGGTCGGTGCGCCGGCACTCGACGCGGGAGGGTCCCCTCTTTCCGTAGAGCCCCGCCCGGTGCCGATCGGCCGGCGGATTGCGGAGCGAACCGCGCCTGACCGACGGGCCTCGGAAACCCGTTGCAGTCGACGGGGGGGGGGGAACCGGACAGCGGGACGAGGTGCCGATTCCACCCGCAGATTCGATCCCGAAATCCCGCGGGATTCGGCGGTCCGACCCGACAGATTCAAACGTCGCCCGGGCGGCCCCCAGCGGTCGGGCCGGCCTGGTTCCGCCACCGCCCGATGCCCCTCGCCCCCGGCTACCGCCGGCCGCGCAGACCGAGCGAATGCGGCCGGACGTCCGGCGGCAATCGGCCGGAAAGCGGTATGGCCATTTCCTACTGTCCCTCGGACGGGCAGAGGGGCGGCGCCGGGGCACTCGCGGACCAGGCCGCGCCCCTCCGAGCCCTACCGCCTGCCGTCGACCGCGCGGGGATCGGACCCTCCTCGCCGAAGTTATGGAGGTAAGACCGGGA
>NW_027140368.1:0-10000 GCF_036365525.1 Heterodontus francisci | reverse complement strand
GCAACCGCGACCAGCGTAGCCAAACAGGTCGACCAAAGCTTTCGGCGCTCGCACGGAGAGGTGATGCCAGCCGGCGTGCGTCGCCTAACTTGGACAAAATTCTGGGCACGCACTTTTCGTTTGAGAATAGGACATACATGTAGTGCAACCCAAGGAAACCAGGCGACGCCGCCACAATCTGCGCCTGACAGACAAAGATAACCGTTCACAAGGAGCCTTGTTATTTCGCACCAAGTCTTTTGCGGGCATAGTTTCTTTCTTTGACATGTATATCTGTATGAAGGTCGGCTTTGCTCTGCCATCGCAGCCTCCCTTCTTTGCTTTTCTCACTGTACCAACAGACATGTCATAGACTTTGGTTTTTTTTTCATTAATTCTTTTCCTGTGGGTGTGGTGTGCCTCCGCACCCCCCAATCTGTTCCAAGGCCTTGTTTTCTCTCGCTCGCCAAAACACTTTGTCTGTTTTCACAGCCAGTCTACCGGCCTAGACCCAACTGTGCGATATTTCAGAGCCGGCAACAGAGCATGGAAAGTCCGCCAGATTTACCCTTAAATGCTCATAAATGACTTCCAGGCACTCTTCGGAAGGTCTTTTATTTCAAAAGAAGGTCCTTCCTTGAGGGAGCACTTCTTCGGCCACTTTGCAAGTGCAACCGCTGCCAGCAAAAGTTCTGAAAATCGAGTTCCCGAAAATCTCCGGGTACCCCGCCAACCCCCAGCCACCCGAATCGCAAGTGTCAATTCGGCGGGTTGCCTGCCGGTAGTCCTTCCGAAAATGAGGCGCCAAATCGCCGCAACGGCCATTTTTCATTTCGGCATCGGGACTTCCGACGGCAACTGATTAACTAGCCCGGGGACTAGAGCGGCAGCAAATGCAACGTGCCCTCTTGGCGGGAGCAACTTGACCGCCCCCGTGGGGAAAGGTCAACTCGGGGCCCGGGAAAGTCGCCGAGTCCGACCCCATACACTTCCATGAGTTGGGGGTTTTGGCCTTCCCGGCCCAAGGCTCGCCTTATTTCGGCCTGCACTTTCGGAAAAGGGTGCATTCCTTTTGGTTAATGATTTCACCAGCCCGGGTCTTAGCCTCTGCCCCGACGGCTAAGTCTTTTGGTTAATGATTTCCTGCGGCTGGGACTACCCTTTCCCCCCGCCCTGCAGGCACCCGGGTCGGGAGGCCGTCGGGGGCACTTTCCGGGGCAAATCCGGACCCTTACGCAAGGGAGAGTGCGCCCCCCGCCTCGGCCGGGGGTCAGGCTGCCGCCTATTAAGCCCGACAGAAAACCCGAAAAATGGACGAAAATGGGAAAAAATCCCCATCCGAAAAAGGCTTAAAAGTCGGTTGGGCGGCAGCTAGGGTCGGTCTCTGCAGACCTGGAGGCTCGGGTGGACTCTTGGAATAAACGTCCAAGTCCCGACTTGCCACCTCCTACTACTGTGCAGATACCCCGCCAACCCCCAGCCACCCGAATGACAAGCGTCCGATCAGCGGGACGAATTTGACAACTCTGGCCGGACCTCTGGAACTCCATCCCGGGTAACCGGGGCAAATTTTTCCGCTTGATCGCCCTTCCACTGGTTAACCATTTGCCCTTTCGGACTTAGTCTCTGGACATTATTCGACGGATTTTCTGGTTAACCATTTGCCCTTTCGGACTTAGTCTCTGGGCATTATTTTCGACTTTTTGGTTAATGATTTCACACTTTTTACTTACTTTTGCGCTTTTTGGTTAATGATTACTCTGCTTACTGGTTAATTATTTGCCCTTTCGGACTTAGTCTCTGGACATTATTTTCGAGTTTTTGGTTAATGATTTCACACTTTTAACATATTTTTGCGCTTTTTGGTTAATGATTACTCTGCTTACTGGTTAACCATTTGCCCTTTCGGACTTAGTCTCTGCACATTATTTTCGACTTTTTGGTTAATGATTTCACACTTTTAACATATTTTTGCGCTTTTTGGTTAATGATTTCATACTTTTTACTTACTTTTGCGCCTTTTGGTTAATGATTACTCTGCTTACTGGTTAACCATTTGCCCTTTCGGACTTAGTCTCTGGACATTATTTTCGAGTTTTTGGTTAATGATTTCACACTTTTTACTTACTTTTGCGATTTTTGGTTAATGATTACTCTGCTTACTGGTTAACCATTTGCCCTTTCGGACTTAGTCTCTGGACATTGTTTTCGACATTTTGGTTAATGATTTCACACTTTTAACTTAATTTTGCGATTTTTGGTTAATGATTACTCTGCTTACTGGTTAACCATTTGCCCTTTCGGACTTAGTCTCTGGACATTGTTTTCGACATTTTGGTTAATGATTTCACACTTTTAACTTAATTTTGTGCTTTTTGGTTAATGATTTCATACTTTTTACTTACTTTTGCGATTTTTGGTTAATGATTACTCTGCTTACTGGTTAACCATTTGCCCTTTCGGACTTAGTCTCTGGACATTATTTTTGGGTTTTTGGTTAATGATTTCACACTTTTTACTTACTTTTGCCCTTTTTGGTTACTGATTACTCTGCTTACTGGTTAACCATTTGCCCTTTCGGACTTAGTCTCTGGACATTATTTTCGAGTTTTTGGTTAATGATTTCACACTTTTAACATATTTTTGCGCTTTTTGGTTAATGATTACTCTGCTTACTGGTTAATTATTTGCCCTTTCGGACTTAGTCTCTGCACATTATTTTCGAGTTTTTGGTTAATGATTTCACACTTTTAACATATTTTTGCGCTTTTTGGTTACTGATTTCATACTTTTTACTTACTTTTGCGCCTTTTGGTTAATGATTACTCTGCTTACTGGTTAACCATTTGCCCTTTCGGACTTAGTCTCTGGACATTATTTTCGAGTTTTTGGTTAATGATTTCACACTTTTTACTTACTTTTGCGATTTTTGGTTAATGATTACTCTGCTTACTGGTTAACCATTTGCCCTTTCGGACTTAGTCTCTGGACATTATTTTCGGGTTTTTGGTTAATGATTTCACACTTTTTACTTACTTTTGCGATTTTTGGTTAATGATTACTCTGCTTACTGGTTAACCATTTGCCCTTTCGGACTTAGTCTCTGGAGATTATTTTCGAGTTTTTGGTTAATGATTTCACACTTTTTACTTACTTTTGCGATTTTTGGTTAATGATTACTCTGCTTACTGGTTAACCATTTGCCCTTTTGGACTTAGTCTCTGGACATTATTTTCGGGTTTTTGGTTAATGATTTCACACTTTTTACTTACTTTTGCGATTTTTGGTTAATGATGACTCTGCTTACTGGTTAACCATTTGCCCTTTCGCACTTAGTCTCTGGAGATTATTTTCGACTTTTTGGTTAATGATTTCACACTTTTAACTTAATTTTGTGCTTTTTGGTTAATGATTTCATACTTTTTACTTACTTTTGCCCTTTTTGGTTAATGATTACTCTGCTTACTGGTTAACCATTTGCCCTTTCGGACTTGGTCTCTGGACATTATTTTCGAGTTTTTGGTTAATGATTTCACACTTTTTACTTACTTTTGCGATTTTTGGTTAATGATTACTCTGCTTACTGGTTAATTATTTGCCCTTTCGGACTTAGTCTCTGGACATTGTTTTCGACATTTTGGTTAATGATTTCACACTTTTAACTTAATTTTGTGCTTTTTGGTTAATGATTTCATACTTTTTACTTACTTTTGCGATTTTTGGTTAATGATTACTCTGCTTACTGGTTAACCATTTGCCCTTTCGGACTTAGTCTCTGGACATTATTTTTGGGTTTTTGGTTAATGATTTCACACTTTTTACTTACTTTTGCCCTTTTTGGTTACTGATTACTCTGCTTACTGGTTAACCATTTGCCCTTTCGGACTTAGTCTCTGGACATTATTTTCGAGTTTTTGGTTAATGATTTCACACTTTTAACATATTTTTGCGCTTTTTGGTTAATGATTACTCTGCTTACTGGTTAATTATTTGCCCTTTCGGACTTAGTCTCTGCACATTATTTTCGAGTTTTTGGTTAATGATTTCACACTTTTAACATATTTTTGCGCTTTTTGGTTACTGATTTCATACTTTTTACTTACTTTTGCGCCTTTTGGTTAATGATTACTCTGCTTACTGGTTAACCATTTGCCCTTTCGGACTTAGTCTCTGGACATTATTTTCGAGTTTTTGGTTAATGATTTCACACTTTTTACTTACTTTTGCGATTTTTGGTTAATGATTACTCTGCTTACTGGTTAACCATTTGCCCTTTCGGACTTAGTCTCTGGACATTATTTTCGGGTTTTTGGTTAATGATTTCACACTTTTTACTTACTTTTGCGATTTTTGGTTAATGATTACTCTGCTTACTGGTTAACCATTTGCCCTTTCGGACTTAGTCTCTGGAGATTATTTTCGAGTTTTTGGTTAATGATTTCACACTTTTTACTTACTTTTGCGATTTTTGGTTAATGATTACTCTGCTTACTGGTTAACCATTTGCCCTTTTGGACTTAGTCTCTGGACATTATTTTCGGGTTTTTGGTTAATGATTTCACACTTTTTACTTACTTTTGCGATTTTTGGTTAATGATGACTCTGCTTACTGGTTAACCATTTGCCCTTTCGCACTTAGTCTCTGGAGATTATTTTCGACTTTTTGGTTAATGATTTCACACTTTTAACTTAATTTTGTGCTTTTTGGTTAATGATTTCATACTTTTTACTTACTTTTGCCCTTTTTGGTTAATGATTACTCTGCTTACTGGTTAACCATTTGCCCTTTCGGACTTGGTCTCTGGACATTATTTTCGAGTTTTTGGTTAATGATTTCACACTTTTTACTTACTTTTGCGATTTTTGGTTAATGATTACTCTGCTTACTGGTTAATTATTTGCCCTTTCGGACTTAGTCTCTGGACATTGTTTTCGACATTTTGGTTAATGATTTCACACTTTTAACTTAATTTTGTGCTTTTTGGTTAATGATTTCATACTTTTTACTTACTTTTGCGATTTTTGGTTAATGATTACTCTGCTTACTGGTTAACCATTTGCCCTTTCGGACTTAGTCTCTGGACATTATTTTTGGGTTTTTGGTTAATGATTTCACACTTTTTACTTACTTTTGCCCTTTTTGGTTACTGATTACTCTGCTTACTGGTTAACCATTTGCCCTTTCGGACTTAGTCTCTGGACATTATTTTCGAGTTTTTGGTTAATGATTTCACACTTTTAACATATTTTTGCGCTTTTTGGTTAATGATTACTCTGCTTACTGGTTAATTATTTGCCCTTTCGGACTTAGTCTCTGCACATTATTTTCGAGTTTTTGGTTAATGATTTCACACTTTTAACATATTTTTGCGCTTTTTGGTTACTGATTTCATACTTTTTACTTACTTTTGCGCCTTTTGGTTAATGATTACTCTGCTTACTGGTTAACCATTTGCCCTTTCGGACTTAGTCTCTGGACATTATTTTCGAGTTTTTGGTTAATGATTTCACACTTTTTACTTACTTTTGCGATTTTTGGTTAATGATTACTCTGCTTACTGGTTAACCATTTGCCCTTTCGGACTTAGTCTCTGGACATTATTTTCGGGTTTTTGGTTAATGATTTCACACTTTTTACTTACTTTTGCGATTTTTGGTTAATGATTACTCTGCTTACTGGTTAACCATTTGCCCTTTCGGACTTAGTCTCTGGAGATTATTTTCGAGTTTTTGGTTAATGATTTCACACTTTTTACTTACTTTTGCGATTTTTGGTTAATGATTACTCTGCTTACTGGTTAACCATTTGCCCTTTTGGACTTAGTCTCTGGACATTATTTTCGGGTTTTTGGTTAATGATTTCACACTTTTTACTTACTTTTGCGATTTTTGGTTAATGATGACTCTGCTTACTGGTTAACCATTTGCCCTTTCGCACTTAGTCTCTGGAGATTATTTTCGACTTTTTGGTTAATGATTTCACACTTTTAACTTAATTTTGTGCTTTTTGGTTAATGATTTCATACTTTTTACTTACTTTTGCCCTTTTTGGTTAATGATTACTCTGCTTACTGGTTAACCATTTGCCCTTTCGGACTTGGTCTCTGGACATTATTTTCGAGTTTTTGGTTAATGATTTCACACTTTTTACTTACTTTTGCGATTTTTGGTTAATGATTACTCTGCTTACTGGTTAATTATTTGCCCTTTCGGACTTAGTCTCTGCACATTATTTTCGAGTTTTTGGTTAATGATTTCACACTTTTAACATATTTTTGCGCTTTTTGGTTACTGATTTCATACTTTTTACTTACTTTTGCGCCTTTTGGTTAATGATTACTCTGCTTACTGGTTAACCATTTGCCCTTTCGGACTTAGTCTCTGCACATTATTTTCGACTTTTTGGTTAATGATTTCACACTTTTAACATATTTTTGCGCTTTTTGGTTAATGATTTCATACTTTTTACTTACTTTTGCGCCTTTTGGTTAATGATTACTCTGCTTACTGGTTAACCATTTGCCCTTTCGGACTTAGTCTCTGGACATTGTTTTCGACATTTTGGTTAATGATTTCACACTTTTAACTTAATTTTGTGCTTTTTGGTTAATGATTTCATACTTTTTACTTACTTTTGCCCTTTTTGGTTAATGATTACTCTGCTTACTGGTTAACCATTTGCCCTTTCGGACTTAGTCTCTGGAGATTATTTTCGAGTTTTTGGTTAATGATTTCACACTTTTTACTTACTTTTGCGATTTTTGGTTAATGATTTCACACTTTTTACTTACTTTTGCGATTTTTGGTTAATGATGACTCTGCTTACTGGTTAACCATTTGCCCTTTCGGACTTAGTCTCTGCACATTATTTTCGAGTTTTTGGTTAATGATTTCACACTTTTTACTTACTTTTGCGATTTTTGGTTAATGATTTCATACTTTTTACTTACTTTTGCGATTTTTGGTTAATGATGACTCTGCTTACTGGTTAATTATTTGTACTTTCGGACTTGGTCTCTGGACATTATTTTCGACTTTTTGGTTAATGATTTCACACTTTTAACATAATTTTGCGCTTTTTGGTTAATGATTACTCTGCTTGCTTGTTACTGATTTCCCCTTTCGGACTTGATCTCTGGCCGTTCTTTTCGACCTTTTTGGATCAGGTTTCCACACTCTGAAATTATTTTGGGCTCACTGATTAGGCGAGATCAAGGGGGCATGCCTGGGCACTTTGGGCTCAGTTTGGGAAGGCGGCGTCCGTGTGCTCCTCCGCCCTTCCCGCACTTGCGGCTAGGTTTGCCAAACTGCGCTGACCCGCAGCCCTGCCTTTTTGCCCACGGCACGGAACGACTCAAGTCTGGCTCCGTTCCAGGCCGTTGCCTCCGGCTGCCCGCCGTCCGGCCGGCCTGGGACGTACCCCGGCTGACGGCGCCGGAGCCCCTCTAGCAGCCACCGGTGCCGCGGGCCAATGGGTCCGGGCGTTCCGGAGCTATCGGTGGGGAAGTGCTCTCCCCTTTTCCTGACGCCGTTCGCCCGAGCAGAGGTGCAGCCTGACGGGACTGCTGTCGCCTTCCGCGGCGCACCGGCCCCTTTCACCTGCCGTCGACCGCGCGGAGCTCGGACCTTCCTCCCCGAAGTTATGGCCCCGGCGCCGGAGGGTTCCCGGGGCCGGGCATTCAGCGGGGTGAGTCTTCACCTTCCCGGTCAGCCTGCGGGGTCGGTGCGCCGGCACTCGACGCGGGAGGGTCCCCTCTTTCCGTAGAGCCCCGCCCGGTGCCGATCGGCCGGCGGATTGCGGAGCGAACCGCGCCTGACCGACGGGCCTCGGAAACCCGTTGCAGTCGACGGGGGGGAACCGGACAGCGGGACGAGGTGCCGATTCCACCCGCAGATTCGATCCCGAAATCCCGCGGGATTCGGCGGTCCGACCCGACAGATTCAAACGTCGCCCGGGCGGCCCCCAGCGGTCGGGCCGGCCTGGTTCCGCCACCGCCCGATGCCCCTCGCCCCCGGCTACCGCCGACCGCGCCGACCGAGGGAATGCGGCCGGACGTCCGGCGGCAATCGGCCGGAAAGCGGTATGGCCATTTCCTACTGTCCCTCGGACGGGCAGAGGGGCGGCGCCGGGGCACTCGCGGACCAGGCCGCGCCCCTCCGAGCCCTACCGCCTGCCGTCGACCGCGCGGGGATCGGACCTCCCTCCCCGAAGTTATGGCCCCGGAGCCGGAGGGTAGCCGGGGCCGGGCATTCAGCGGGGTGAGTCTTCACCTTCCCGGTCAGCCTGCGGGGTCGGTGCGCCGGCACTCGACGCGGGAGGGTCCCCTCTTTCCGTAGAGCCCCGCCCGGTGCCGATCGGCCGGCGGATTGCGGAGCGAACCGCGCCTGACCGACGGGCCTCGGAAACCCGTTGCAGTCGACGGGGGGGGGGGAACCGGACAGCGGGACGAGGTGCCGATTCCACCCGCAGATTCGATCCCGAAATCCCGCGGGATTCGGCGGTCCGACCCGACAGATTCAAACGTCGCCCGGGCGGCCCCCAGCGGTCGGGCCGGCCTGGTTCCGCCACCGCCCGATGCCCCTCGCCCCCGGCTACCGCCGGCCGCGCAGACCGAGCGAATGCGGCCGGACGTCCGGCGGCAATCGGCCGGAAAGCGGTATGGCCATTTCCTACTGTCCCTCGGACGGGCAGAGGGGCGGCGCCGGGGCACTCGCGGACCAGGCCGCGCCCCTCCGAGCCCTACCGCCTGCCGTCGACCGCGCGGGGATCGGACCCTCCTCGCCGAAGTTATGGAGGTAAGACCGGGAGGCTGCCCAGGGTCGGGACTTCAACCGGCTGCCGCCACCCTTTCCCGCCTGTCCCACGGGCTCGGAGATCCAGGCCCTGCAAAGACCCTCCGGTCGCCACCCGACAGGTGCTTTACCGGAGAAATCGTAAACCGGCGTCAGGGCCGGACCTGTCCCGCAGAGGGCAGCCTGCGCCCTTATGCTTTCCCTTTTGCTTTGGCCCCGCAGTAGCAAATGGTTCACCGATAAGTCGGGAACCCACACGCCCGGCCCCACCCGCCCATCCTTCCGCAATGCATCGCCTAGACACACGCACCAAGGGCGCTCTCCTTCCCCCGCCTCCCACATCCCACAGGATGTGCCCTCAGACCACGGCGCCCACACAACCACCCACCCACCCACCCAACCTTCCTAAACACGCCGGCAAACATGCATACAAACACGGCCACCTTCGCAAATTCACCCCCACGCCGACTATTAAGCCCGGCAAGACTCATTGCAGCCAACCGCGGCCAAAAGTTGAAGTGACAACTCATTAACCAATTTACAACATTTGGACAACTGATTAACCAGACTCTTTGTCAATCTGACGACGGGGGCAAATCATAAACCGGTTCTGCCCACTGCTAGCCTTCGCAAAGTCACCCCCGCACGCCGACTATTAAGCCCGGCAAGACTCATTGTAGCCAACCGCGGCCAAAAGTTGAAGTGACAACTCATTAACCAATTTACAACATTTGGACAACTGATTAACCAGACTCTTTGTCAATCTGACGACGGGAGCAAATCATAAACCGGTTCTGCCCACTGCTAGCCTTCGCAAAGTCACCCCCCCCCCCCCCCCCACGCCGACCATTAAGCCCGGCAAGACTCATTGCAGCCAACCGTGGCCAAAAGTTGAAGTGACAACTCAGTAACCAATTTACAACATTTGGACAACTGAATAACCAGACTCTTTGTCAATCTGACGACGGGAGCAAATCATAAACCGCGAGGGGGCGAACTGACAAATGGTTAACCAAAGATCTTTGCCGCACTTTTTTTTTCGAGTGACAAATCATTAACCAAGTTACTCGGAGGTGGCAGAAAAGAGGAGAGGCAAAGGGGGGTGTTTGCGGACGAGTGACCTGGAAGTCGCGCACCTGGCCAGGGTGACGAAACCAGGCACCACTCCGGCCCTTAGTCAGAACAAGCACGAGAACCGGCGGCAAAAGCACCTCGGTACTGCAGCTGG
>NW_027140367.1:0-34394 GCF_036365525.1 Heterodontus francisci | reverse complement strand
TGGGGAGGGTGAGAGAGGGAGAGAGAGGGTCTGGGGAGGGTGAGAGAGGGTGAGAGAGGTCTGGGAGGGTGAGAGAGGGTCTGGGGAGGGTGAGAGAGGGAGAGAGAGGTCTGGGGAGGGTGAGAGAGGGTCTGGGGAGGGTGAGAGAGGGTCTGGGAGGGTGAGAGAGGGAGAGAGAGGGTCTGGGGAGAGAGGGAGGGTGAGAGAGGGTCTGGGGAGGGTGAGAGAGGGGTCTGGGGAGGGTGAGAGAGGGTCTGGGGAGGGTGAGAGAGGGTCTGGGAGGGTGAGAGAGGGTCTGGGGAGGGTGAGAGAGGGTCTGGGGAGGGTGAGAGAGGGTCTGGGGAGGGTGAGAGAGGGTCTGGGGAGGGTGAGAGGGGGTCTGGGGAGGGTGAGAGGGGGTCTGGGGAGGGTGAGAGAGGGTCTGGGGAGAGAGGGAGAGAGGGGGAGAGAGAGGGGGAGAGAGAGGGGGAGAGAGAGGGGGAGGGTGAGAGTCTGGGGAGGGTGAGAGAGGGTCTGGGGGAGGAGGGGAGAGAGAGGGTCTGGGGGAGGGGGGGAGAGAGAGGGTCTGGGGGAGGGGGTCTGGGGAGGGAGAGAGAGGGTCTGGGGGAGGGAGAGAGAGGGTCTGGGGAGGGAGAGAGAGGGTCTGGGGGAGAGGGTCTGGGGAGGGAGAGAGAGAGGGTCTGGGGAGGGGGGGAGAGGGTCTGGGGAGGGGGGGAGAGGGTCTGGGGAGGGGGGGAGAGGGTCTGGGGAGGGAGAGAGAGGGTCTGGGGAGGGAGAGAGAGGGTCTGGGGGAGAGTGTCTGGGGAGGGAGAGAGAGGGTCTGGGGAGGGAGAGAGAGGGAGAGAGAGGGAGAGAGAGGGTCTGGGGGAGAGGGTCTGGGGGAGGGAGAGAGAGGGTCTGGGGAGGGGGGGAGAGAGAGGGTCTGGGGAGGGGGGAGAGAGAGGGTCTGGGGGAGGGGGGAGAGAGAGGGTATGGGGAGGGGGGGAGAGAGAGGGTCTGGGGAGGGGGGGAGAGAGAGGGTCTGGGGAGGGGGGGAGTGAGAGGGTCTGGGGAGGGAGAGAGAGGGTCTGGGGAGGGTGAGAGGGTCTGGGGAGAGTGTCTGGGGAGGAGAGAGAGAGAGAGAGAGTCTGGGGAGGGAGAGAGGAGGGTCTGGGGGAGAGGGTCTGGGAGGGGGGAGAGGGGGTCCTGGGGAGGGAGAGAGAGGGTCTGGGGAGGGAAGAGAGGGTCTGGGGAGGGAGAGAGAGGGGTCTGGGAGGGAGAGAGAGGGTCTGGGGAGGAGAGAGAGGGGTCTGGGGAGGGAGAGAGAGGGTCTGGGGAGGGAGAGAGAGGGTCTGGGAGGAGAGAGAGGGTCTGGGGGAGAGTGTCTGGGGAGGGAGAGAGAGGGAGAGAGAGGGTCTGGGGAGAGGGTCTGGGGAGGGAGAGAGAGAGGGTCTGGGGAGGGAGAGAGAGAGGGTCTGGGGAGGGAGAGAGAGAGGGTCTGGGGAGGGAGAGAGAGAGGGTCTGGGGAGGGAGAGAGAGAGGGTCTGGGGAGGGAGAGAGAGAGGGTCTGGGAGGGAGAGAGAGGGTCTGGGGAGGGAGAGAGAGAGGGTCTGGGGAGGGAGAGAGAGAGGGTCTGGGGAGGGAGAGAGAGAGGGTCTGGGGAGGGAGAGAGAGAGGGTCTGGGGAGGGAGAGAGAGAGGGTCTGGGGAGGGAGAGAGAGAGGGTCTGGGGAGGGAGAGAGAGAGGGTCTGGGGAGGGAGAGAGAGAGGGTCTGGGGAGGGAGAGAGAGAGGGGTCTGGGGAGGGAGAGAGAGAGGGTCTGGGGAGGGAGAGAGAGAGGGTCTGGGGAGGGAGAGAGAGAGGGTCTGGGGAGGGAGAGAGAGAGGGTCTGGGGAGGGAGAGAGAGAGGGTCTGGGAGGGAGAGAGAGAGGGTCTGGGGAGGGAGAGAGAGAGGGTCTGGGGAGGGAGAGAGAGAGGGTCTGGGGAGGGAGAGAGAGAGGGTCTGGGAGGGAGAGAGAGAGGGTCTGGGGAGGGAGAGAGAGAGGGTCTGGGGAGGGAGAGAGAGGGTCTGGGGAGGGAGAGAGAGAGGGTCTGGGGAGGGAGAGAGAGAGGGTCTGGGGAGGGAGGGAGAGAGGGTCTGGGGAGGGAGGGAGAGAGGGTCTGGGGAGGGAGGGAGAGAGGGTCTGGGGAGGGAGGGAGAGAGAGGGTCTGGGGAGGTCTGGGGAGGGTGAGAGAGAGAGAGAGAGGGTCTGGGGAGGGTGAGAGAGAGAGGGTCTGGGGAGGGTGAGAGAGAGAGAGAGGGTCTGGGAGGGTGAGAGAGAGAGAGAGAGGGTCTGGGGAGGGTGAGAGAGAGAGAGGGAGGGTGAGAGAGAGAGAGAGAGGGTCTGGGGAGGGTGAGAGAGAGAGAGAGAGAGGGTCTGGGGAGGGTGAGGGTGAGAGAGAGAGAGAGAGGGTCTGGGGAGGGTGAGGGTGAGAGAGAGAGAGAGGGTCTGGGGAGGTGAGAGAGAGAGAGAGAGAGAGAGGGTCTGGGGAGGGTGAGAGAGAGAGAGGGTCTGGGGAGGGTGAGAGAGAGAGAGAGAGAGAGAGGGTCTGGGGAGGGTGAGAGAGAGAGAGAGAGGGGGTCTGGGGAGGGTGAGAGAGAGAGAGAGAGGGTCTGGGGAGGGTGAGAGAGAGAGAGAGAGAGGGTCTGGGGAGGGTGAGAGAGAGAGAGAGAGAGAGAGAGAGAGAGAGAGGGTCTGGGGAGGGTGAGAGAGAGAGAGAGAGAGAGAGAGGGTCCGGGTGTGAGGGTGAGAGGGTCCGGGTGTGAGGTGAGAGGGTCGGGTGTGAGGGTGAGAGGGTCCGGGTGTGAGGGTGAGAGGGTCCGGGTGTGAGGGTGAGAGGGTCCGGGTGTGAGGGTGAGAGGGTCCGGGTGTGAGGGTGAGAGGGTCCGGGTGTGAGGGTGAGAGGGTCCGGGTGTGAGGGTGAGAGGGTCCGGGTGTGAGGGTGAGAGGGTCCGGGTGTGAGGGTGAGAGGGTCCGGGTGTGAGGGTGAGAGGGTCCGGGTGTGAGGGTGAGAGGGTCCGGTGTGAGGGTGAGAGGGTCCGGGTGTGAGGGTGAGAGGGTCCGGGTGTGAGGGTGAGAGGGTCCGGGTGTGAGGGTGAGAGGGTCCGGGTGTGAGGGTGAGAGGGTCCGGGTGTGAGGGGTGAGAGGGTCCGGTGTGTGAGGGTGAGGGGGTCCGGGTGTGAGGGTGAGGGGGTCCGGGTGTGAGGGTGAGGGGGTCCGGTGTGAGGTGAGGGGGTCCGGGGTGTGAGGGTGAGGGGGTCCGGGTGTGAGGGTGAGGGGGTCCGGGTGTGAGGGTGAGGGGGTCCGGGTGTGAGGGTGAGGGGGTCCGGGTGTGAGGGTGAGGGGGTCCGGGTGTGAGGGTGAGGGGGGTCCGGGTGTGAGGGTGAGGGGGGTCCGGGTGTGAGGGTGAGGGGGTCCGGGTGTGAGGGTGAGGGGGTCCGGGTGTGAGGGTGAGGGGGTCCGGGTGTGAGGGTGAGGGGGTCCGGGTGTGAGGGTGAGGGGGTCCGGGGTGTGAGGGTGAGGGGGTCCGGGTGTGAGGGTGAGGGGGTCCGGGTGTGAGGGTGAGGGGGTCCGGGTGTGAGGGTGAGGGGGTCCGGGTGTGAGGGTGAGGGGGTCCGGGTGTGAGGGTGAGGGGGTCCGGGTGTGAGGGTGAGGGGGTCCGGGTGTGAGGGTGAGGGGGTCCGGGTGTGAGGGTGAGGGGGTCCGGGTGTGAGGGTGAGGGGGTCCGGGTGTGAGGGTGAGGGGGTCCGGGTGTGAGGGTGAGGGGGTCCGGGATGTGAGGGTGAGGGGGTCCGGGTGTGAGGGTGAGGGGGTCCGGGTGTGAGGGTGAGGGGGTCGGGTGTGAGGGTGAGGGGGTCCGGGTGTGAGGGTGAGGGGGTCCGGGTGTGAGGGTGAGGGGGTCCGGGTGTGAGGGTGAGGGGTCCGGGTGTGAGGGTGAGGGGGTCCGGGTGTGAGGGTGAGGGGGTCCGGGTGTGAGGGTGAGGGGGTCCGGGTGTGAGGGTGAGGGGGTCCGGGTGTGAGGGTGAGGGGGTCCGGTGTGAGGGTGAGGGGGTCCGGGGTGTGAGGGTGAGGGGGTCCGGGTGTGAGGGTGAGGGGTCCGGGTGTGAGGGTGAGGGGGTCCGGGTGTGAGGGTGAGGGGGTCCGGGTGTGAGGGTGAGGGGGTCCGGGTGTGAGGGTGAGGGGGTCCGGGTGTGAGGGTGAGGGGGTCCGGGTGTGAGGGTGAGGGGGTCCGGGTGTGAGGGTGAGGGGGTCCGGGTGTGAGGGTGAGGGGGTCGGGTGTGAGGTGAGGGGGTCCGGGTGTGAGGGTGAGGGGGTCCGGGTGTGAGGGTGAGGGGGTCCGGGTGTGAGGGTGAGGGGGTCCGGGTGTGAGGGTGAGGGTCCGGGTGTGAGAGGTGAGGGGGTCCGGGTGTGAGGGTCCGGGTGTGAGGGTCCGGGTGTGAGGGTCCGGGTGAGAGGGTGAGAGGGTCCGGGTGAGAGGGTGAGAGGGTCGGTGTGAGGGTGAGAGGGTCCGGGTGAGAGGGTCTGTGTGTGGGTGAGGGTGAAGGTGAGAGGGTCTGGGGAGGTGAGAGAGGGGGTCTGGGTGAGGTTGAAGGTGAGAGGGTGTGGGTGAGGGTGAGAGGGTCTGGGTGTGGGTGAGGGTGAGAGGGTCTGGGTGTGGGTGAGGGTGAGAGGGTCTGGGTGTGGGTGAGGTGAGAGGGTCTGGGTGTGGGTGTGGGGGTCTGGGTGTGGGTGAGGGTGAGAGGGTCTGGGTGAGGGTGAGAGGGTCTGGGTGTGGGTGTGGGGGTCTGGGTGTGGGTGAGGGTGAGAGGGTCTGGGTGAGGGTGAGAGGGTCTGGGTGAGGGTGAGAGGGTCTGGGTGAGGGTGAGAGGGTCTGGGTGAGGGTGAGGGTGAGAGGGTCTGGGTGAGGGTGAGAGGGTCTGGGTGAGGGTGAGAGGGTCTGGGTGAGGGTGAGAGGGTCTGGGTGAGGGTGAGAGGGTCTGGGTGAGGGTGAGAGGGTCTGGGGTGAGGGTGAGGTGAGAGGGTCTGGGTGAGGGTGAGGGTGAGAGGGTCTGGGTGAGGGTGAGGGTGAGAGGGTCTGGGTGAGGGTGAGGGTGAGAGGGTCTGGGTGAAGGTGAGAGGGTGAGAGGGTCTGGGTGAAGGTGAGAGGGGTGAGAGGGTCTGGGTGAAGGTGAGAGGGTCTGGGTGAAGGTGAGAGGGTCTGGGTGAAGGTGAGAGGGTCTGGGTGAAGGTGAGAGGGTCTGGGTGAAGGTGAGAGGGTCTGGGTGAGGGTGAGAGGGTCTGGGTGAAGGTGAGAGGGTGAGAGGGTCTGGGTGAAGGTGAGAGGGTCTGGGTGAAGGTGAGAAGGTGAGAGGGTCTGGGTGAAGGTGAGAGGGTCTGGGTGAAGGTGAGAGGGTCTGGGTGAAGGTGAGAGGGTCTGGGTGAAGGTGAGAGGGTCTGGGTGAAGGTGAGAGGGTCTGGGTGAAGGTGAGAGGGAGAGAGAGAGAGGGTCTGGGTGAGAGAGAGAGAGAGAGAGAGAGAGGGTCTGGGTGAGAGAGAGAGAGAGAGCAGAGAGAGAGGGTCTGGGTGAGAGAGAGAGAGAGAGAGAGAGAGAGAGAGAGAGAGGGTCTGGGTGAGGGTGAGAGGGTCTGTGGAGGGTGAGAGAGAGGGGGTCTGGGGAGGGTGAGGGTGAGAGGGCCAGGGAGAGGGGGGCTGGGGAGGGTGAGAGGGTCTGGGGAGGGGTTGGAGGAGTAGGGTTCTGCGGCAGGTCTGGGGTGTTGGGGGTGGGACAGAGTGTGGATCTGGAGCAATTGGTGCGGGGGATGGGGGGGGGGTGTAGAAAGGTCTAGGGTGATGGAGAGGGGGAGTGGGTCTGGGGAGCAGGAATGGGGGTCTTGGGGAAGGGAGGGAGATGTGTGTGGGACTCGGGAGGTGTGAGTGAAAGCGCAGATCTGGGAAAAGGGTTTGGGGCGTCGGAGGTGGGGTCAGAGGAGAGCGAGAGGAAGGGAGGGAAGGCGAGGTTGAGAGAGAGAGAGTGGGCCCAGGTCGGAGACAGAAAGGGAGGGAAGAAAGACTTGTATTTCTGTCGCGCCTTTGCAAGCTCTTCCAAAATTCCATATTTTGCAATGGAGTACTTTTTGAAATGCAGTCGATGTGGAAAACGCAGCAGCCAATTTGTGCACAGTAAGCTCCTGCGAACAGCTGTGTGATAAATGAGTAGGTAACCTTTTCTTAGTGTTGTTGATTTTACTGAAGGAGGGGGAGGGTCTCGGGATAGTGGGGGGGAGGGGGAGAGAGGGTGGCCTCAGGACACCGGGGAGAACTCACTTTCTCTGAGATGAGACACTTGATCTTTGACTTTTACCCTGACCAAGCAGACCAGACCCGGTTTAACGCTTCATGCCAAAGATGGCATCTCCGACAATGCAGCATTCCATCGGGCGTGCTGGCCCAGATCGTCGGACTCGGGTCTGTGACTTTCTGACTTGGAGGTGAGAGTGATAGCCGCTGAGCTGCAGCTGACACAAACCCAAATTGACACTGAGGACCTTACCCGACGCCGAGTCAGAATCGCTCAGGATTGCCTGCTCCTGTCCCCCACTGTCGCCTCCTTTCAAGCGGCACTGTGATGCCGCCCACAGTTCAATAGCCAGTTCTTGGGTGGCGCAGGTTTGCCTGCCCGTGTGAAGTCGTCTTCCAGACTGGAGAACAAGTTGGGGAAGTATTTAACATAAAAGTGAGCTGGGGAGCTTGGTAACCCAGTCGGTCAGTCCAAGGATGCATTTGTTTGGAAGGTTGATGAGGCCACGTATTTGCTTGTGTAATCAGTTAAAATGGAGGTAGTGCTAAGGGATCGAGGGCTACAGATACATCAGTCACTAAAAGTAGTGACTCAGAATAATGTCATTGAAAAAAAAACCTTACCAAGCACTGGGGCTTATCCGGAGGGATAGAATTGTAAAGCACAGAAGTTATGCTAAACATTTTTCAAGCCTGGCTAGACCACGGAGTCATTGTACAGTTCTGGTATCCATATTGTGAAAAGAATATCGAAGCAATGGAGAAGTTGCAAAAAAGATTTACAAGCATAATGCCAGAACTCTGAGGTTCTACTGATCAGGAAAGCCTGGACAGGCTGGGGCTCTTTTCTCCAAAAGAGATGTCTTAGGGGGTGACCCGATAGACGTCTTTGGTGGGATAGACAGACACACATGATGCTTTCAGTTTGTGAGCAAGTGAGACCAGAACTAAAGGCCGTGATTATAAGACAGTCGCTAATAAATCCAAGAGGGAATTCGGGAGAAATTTCTTCGCCTGGAGAGTGATGAGAACGTGGAACTTGTGACCAAAGGGGGTGGTTAAGGTGAACAGTGTGGATGTATTTAAGGGGAACTTGATAAACGCCTGAGGGGGGAAAGGAATTGAAAGGTAAGCTGATCAAGTGAGATGAAGAGGAGAGGGAGGAGGCTTACGCGGAATATAAAGACCGGCATGGACCATTTGAGTTGAGTCACCTGTTTCTGTGCTGTAAATATTTTGCAGTGCTTTTTGTGTCAACTAACTGGGCTAGTTAGATAATGGAGGTGAATTATGTCTCGGATCCCTGTGCCCAGTACAGAGTCAAATCTGCTGCTCTCAATTCGATGCCCAGTTCCCTAGTTCTGTCCAGACAAGCTTCTCTGCCAGGTCGAGAGGTCCCCCGGGGAACGCACATTACTCTGTTACCACATAACCTTCTCTAAAAGGAGTACACACAGTCGCTCCAGTGGGTTTCAGTGACGTGTCTCAGTGTCTGCATGAAATAAGAATGCCTGCCCAGGCACATAGCCAGCAGCTAATCACATGAACAGAGGAAAGCGCATGTCTAAAAGAAGGACTTGCATTTTAAAAGTGTGTTTGGGTGGTTGCAGGACATCCAAAGCACTTTAGGGCCAATGAGGCACATTTTGAGGCGTTGTCACTGTTGGAGTGCAGGAAATGCAGCCGCCAGTTTGCGCACAGCAAGCTCCCACGGACACCAGTGCGTTGATGGCCCGCTAATCTGTGATGTTGATTGAGGGATAAATGTTGGCCCCAGGACACTGCTCTTCGAAATAGTGCCGTGGAATTCTTATGTGTACCTGAGAGAGGAGCTGGGGTCTTGGTTTAAGGAGTGATCCAAAAGACAGCCCCTCCGACTGCAGCGCTCCCTCAGTGTTACACCATTATTTCAGGGCTGCCCTTCCTGCTCCTTCTCACAACGCAGTGCTCCCTCAGAACGGCCCCTCCCCCACCCTGGGTTGTCTGGCGCTCCCTCACAACGGCTCCGCCCCCCACCACTCCAAACAAAGGACACTGGGTTAATACGAATGCATAAAGGGTCGCAAGTTAGCAATTCTGTGCAGGCGTTTATGGGACGTAGCCCCGTAAGGAGACATTGTAGGGCAGTCAGTCGGATGTAAGCGGGGGTGAGGAGTTGTGCTTGCCAGGAATTTTGGGAGTAAGGAACATCGAAGACAGGAGCAGGCCATTCAGCCCCTCGAACCTGCTCCACTATTCGGCATACTGATCTGTGACCCAGCTGCTTCCACCCGTGTGGACTCCACATCCCTTAATACTCTTGGCTAGCAAAAATCTATCGATCTCCGATTTAACATTGTCATGCTAGGCCCCCACCTGACAAGAATGAGGCACATTCATTTTGTCATGAATATTGATTTTAAACTATTACTGGAGTGAAGAAAGGACTTGTTGAACAGATTAGCTGTGGCTGTAAAAGACATTTGCATATTAACAGATGGTGATTGGAAGGACCAAGTACCATTCCCTGACACGTTCAACCCACAATGGACTTTGATCACCAGGTATTGCATAAGAGGAACATTCCAGTGACTGCTAAGGTGATACAATCCAAGATGTGGTCAGACCAGTTAGTCACATGACTAACCTGCTTGGCAACCTGTTTTTTTTCTGAATTGTACACCGTTTGAACTCAGACTGTTCCCTCCTGGATTGAGAGGATCTCTCCTGTCTGCTTCCATCTCTTTCTCACAAGTCTCTGAATCCACTGAAGATATATGAAGAGAGAAAAGCCTCCTATAGCGAATAGGGTTTTAAGAAGAATACTGGGCCCCAACAAAAAACATGATCTATCAACAATCAAGGACTCTACCTTGAGCTCGAAGAACCGTAACAAAAACTCTTCAGATATTGCCTCAAACCTTTCCACTTTATTTTTCTTCTCTTTTCTGTCTCTATTTGCATGTGTGTATTGCGTATGCATGCTAGCGTGGGTGCGTCACATATCCATAGGCATTAACCATATTAGAGTTTAAGTTTGATAAATTTCAACTTTTCTTCTGTAAACCTAAGAAAGCCTGTTTGTGCTGGTTTCTTTGCTGTATAATTGGAAAGCGGTGAACAAGGATTCACCAAGTGGGAGCTAAAAACATAGCTTGTTTAGAATTAAACCCTGTTACACTAAGACCAAGTAAAGGCTGAGATGGACCCCTAGACACATTTCTCACCTGATCGTCACAACATGGGGCGGCACAGTGGCGCAGTGGTTAGCACCGCAGCCTCACAGCTCCAGGGACCCGGGTTCGATTCTGGGTACTGCCTGTGCGGAGTTTGCAAGCTCTCCCTGTGACCGCGTGGGTTTCCACTGGGTGCTCCGGTTTCCTCCCACAGCCAAAGACTTGCAGGTGATGGGTAAATTGGCCATTGTAAATTGCCCCTAGTGTAGGTAGGTGGTAGGGAATACTGTAGGGTTAGGATAAATGGGTGGTTGTTCGGCACAGACTCGGGCCGAAGGGCCTGTTTCAGTGCTGTATCTCTTTAAAAAAAAAACATGGTTCATTGAGCCGGCATGTACTGCTTTTTGTGAGAGAAAGTTCTGCACTTCTATCATCGGTTGTGTGAAGTGTTTCCTAAGTGTTCTCCTGAGTGGTCTGGCTCTGGCTGAGTATAGAAGGTTCAGAGGGGAAGTGAAAAAACAGATAAGAGAAGCAAATGAAAAGGATGAGAAGAGACTGGCAGCTAACATAGAAAGGAATCCAGAAGTCGTCTTTAGGTACATAAATAGTTAAAAAGGAGTGTGGTTGATTAGGGACTTAAAAGGGGATTTATGCATGGAGGCAAGGGGCATGGCTGAGGTACTACAGGACTACTTTGCATCTGTTGTTACCCATTGGGTGCTGCCCAAGTTATAGTGAAAGAGGAGGTAGTGGAGACACTGGACTAAAAATTGATAAAGCGGAGCTTTTAGATCGGCTGGCTGTAAAAGTTGAAAAGTCACCAGGAGCAGATGAGATGCATTCAAGAATACGGAGCGAAGTAAGGGTGAAAATTGTGGAGCCACTGGCCATAATCCTCCAATCCTCCATGGGTACAGGTATGGTGCTGGAGGACTGGAATTGCAAATGTTATATCCATGTTCAGAAAAGCAGATAAGGCCGAGCCCAGCAACTACAGGCCATTCAGTTTAACCTCAGTGGTGGGAAAGCTTTCAGAAACGATAATTTGGGAGATAATTAATCACCGCTTGGACAAATGTCGATCAATTGAGGAAAGCCAGCACGGATTTGTTAAGCACAAATTGTATTTAACTAAAATAAAAGCAAAATGCTGCAGATGCTGGAAATCTGAAATAAAGACAAGAAATGCTGGAAATACTCAGCAGGTCTGGCAGCATCTGTGGCGAGAGAAGCAGAGTTAACGTTTCAGGTCAGTGACCCTTCATCAGAACAGAAAAATATTAGAAATGTGAAAGGTTTTAAGGAAGTAAAGCGGGGGTGGGGCAAGAGATAACAAAGGAGAAGGTGTTGATAGGACAAGGTCGCAGAGAATAACTAACCAGAAGGTCATGGAACAAAGACAAACAGTATGTTAGCGATGTGGTGAAAGGCAAAGCGTTAGTACAGAGAGGGTGTAAATTGACTATAAAATGAACAGTTTGGCTACAAGCACAAACATTTAAAAAAAAAACAAAGACAGTGGGTAGGCACTAAACAAACAAATAAAATAAACAAAGAATAAAAGAAAACATAACTAAAAAAGGGGGGGCCCGTCGTGCTCTGAAATTATTGAACTCCATGTTCAGTCTCGCAGGCTGCAGTGTGCCTAATTGCTAATGTATTACATTGTACTGTATTTAACTAACTTGCTTGAGTTTTTTGATGAGGTAACAGAGGGTTGATGAGGGTAATGTGTTTGATGTGTACATAGACTTCCAAAAGGCGTTTGATAAAGTGCCACATAACAGGCTTGTCAGCAAAGTTAGAGTCCGTGGAATAAAAGGGACAGTAGCAGTGTGGATGCAAAATTGGCTGAGTGACAGGAAGCAGAATAGTTGTGAACTGTGGTTTTTGTAGTCTGGAGGAAGGAGTACGGTGGGATTCCGCAGGGGTCGGTGTTGGGACCCCTGCTTTACTTTATGTATTAATGACCTAGGCTTGGGTGTACAGGGCACAATTTCAAAATTTGCGATTGATGCAAGACTTTAAAGTATTGTGAAATATGAGGACGATAGTGATAAACTTCAACAGGGCGTAGGTGGAATGGGTGGACAAGTGGCAGATAAAATTTAATGCAGAAAAATGTGAAGTGATTCATTTTAGTAGGAGGAACGAGGAGAGGCAACATAATTTAAAGGGTACAATTCTAAAGGAGATGCAGGAGCAGAGGGGCATGGGGGGGGTGTATGTGTAGAAATTGTTGAAGAATGCAGGGCAGGTTGATAAAATGGTTAATAAAGCATACGGGATCCTGGGCTTTATAAATCAGAGCACAGAGTACAAAAACAAGGAAAGTTACAATAAACCTGTATAAAACACTGGCCTCAATTAGAGTATTGTGTCCAGTTCTGGGCACCGCACTTTAGGAAGGATGTGAAGGCATTTAGAGAGGGTGCAGAAAAGATACTCCCTCAGCAGCAGAACATGATTTTCTCTTTCTCTCTGCCCTCTTCCTTTCAAAAGGGGGCGGCACAGTGGCGCAGTGGTTAGCACCGCAGCCTCACAGCTCCAGCGACCCGGGTTCAATTCTGGGTACTGCCTGTGTGGAGTTTGCAAGTTCTCCCTGTGTCTGCGTGGGTTTCCTCCGGGTGCTCCGGTTTCCTCCCACAAGCCAAAAGACTTGCAGGTTGATAGGTAAATTGGCCATTATATAAATTGCCCCTAGTATAGGTAGGTGGTAGGGACAGGTGGGGATGTGGTAGGAATATGGGATTAGTGTAGGATTAGTATAAATGGGTGGTTGATGGTCGGCACAGACTCGGTGGGCCGAAGGGCCTGTTTCAGTGTTGTATCTCTAAACTAAACTAAACTAAAATCTTTAAAAGCCGCAATCAAATCACCCCTTGAGCTTCTATATATTCCAGGGAAAAGAAGCCTGCTTTATGTAATCTCTCATAATCTAACCCTTGGAGCCCAGGTAACATTGTCGTGAATCTATGCTGCACTCTTACCGAGGCCAGTGTATCTTTTCTAAGGTGCAGTGCCCAGACCTTTTCAGATAACTATAAAAACATAGAACATTACAGCGCAGTACAGGCCCTTCGGCCCTCGATGTTGTACACAGTCCTCCACATGTGGTCTAACCAGTGCTTTGTATAGCTGTAAGGAGACTAGCATCTGTAGATTGTACCATTGGGAAACTGGGTTATGCTGGATCCTGTGGACTTTGTATCATGCTAGGGTGAGGGACTGATGATTGGAGGTTTATTACTACAGCAAAACAATGTCCTGGTTACAGCACCTCGGCTCTTTTCTCGCCTGTCCCTTCACCTGAGAGGGTGAGGTGGGTGGGTCAGTGGTGGTGGCCATCGCGGTCACTGTCCTGGGCAACCATATACGTGACTGTCCCCTTAATCCCAGGCATCGGAATGCTTGACTGTCCCTTTAATAATCCAGGATGGCTATGTGTGTGACTTGCCCTTCAATAATCTCAGGCTGCTGCGTGTGTACCTGTCCCTTTATGGTACCCAAGCAGAGGTGTGTGACTGTCCTTTTAAAAAATATCGAATGGCTGGTAATGACAGTCTCTTCAATAATTCCTGTTGAGGTGGGTGTGAATTCCTGGGCGTTTGTCCCTTTTAATAATCTCGGGTCTTCTGTTGCATTTGTTTTTAAAAATGTGTGGGGAAAAAAAGCATTGAACCTTGTGAAGTCTAGTGTGTGTGTGTGTGTGTGTGTGTGTGTGTGTGTGTGTATGTATGTCTTGCCTGCCGTTCAGCCGACAGCAAGACCTTCCTTTAACAGTGTGAGTGGACGGACTAGCTAACAGCTGGTCTCAAAGCAGCCGGTATCTGTTTCACAGATCGAATTCCGCCCTCCTGCATAATTTACATTCCTGCCCTTCAATCCAGAGCCTCTCTGAGGGGGTGGGGTGGACGGGAAGGTGCTGTGAACGGGGTGGGCGTGTGCGATTAAATGTTTTGTAAACCTGAATTATTCAGAGCTTTGAATGAAATGTGCTGACTAATTTTTCCGTGAAAGCTCTTCCTGAATTGGGAGTGCAGAAACAGGCAGTTTGTCGCTCCGCCACCTGCTCCATCTTTCGTTCTCCAACTCTCAGCAATCATCTCCTCTTTTCTAATGTTTGTCAGTTCCGAAGAAGGGTCACTGACCTGAAACGTTAACTCTGCTTCTCTTTCCACAGATGCTGCCAGACCTGCTGAGTGGTTCCAGCATTTCTTGTTTTTATTTCAGATTTCCAGCATCCGCAGTATTTTGCTTTTATCTCCTCTTTTCTCCCTATTTATTTATCGCATTCCCTGCTTAAGTTCATCTACTCTATTCACCTCAAATAACTCCCTGTGTTTGCATGTTTCACAGTCTTGGCTCTGTCTGGGTGAAGAAGTTTCTCCTGAATTCTTATTACTGAATATCTTATATTGATGGCCTCTAATTTTGCGGCAGCACACTCTGTCTCCTCTCTCAGAGCCTTTCATCATTTTAAAGGCCTCTATTCGGCCACCTGGTAGCTTGTCTCTTTTCAGAGATACCCAGCATGTTCATCCTTGCTTCATTGGTATAACCTCGTAGTTCTGCCTGTTTGTCCAGCATTTTCAGCAAACGTTTTCACTGTCTTCCATCAGTCGGGAATGGCACTCGTTCTGCATGTGCCTGGTTCTGAGAGGTGCGAGTGAGCCATATCCGCCCCACCCGAACCTCTGACGTCTGCACATGCCCCCCTTGGGGGTGACTCTAAGCAGTGGGTAATATAGCTGGTATTGCTTTCCGGAGGAGACCAGGCGTGAAAGAAAGAAATTTCATTTCTCTAGTGCCTTTCACGCTCTCGGGATGTCCCGATGCCCCTTTGTGGCCAGTGATGTAATGTTGAATTGTGGCCACTGTTATCATGGAGGGAAACTTCCACCACTCTGCTGTAACATCTCATTCTGCGTGTGCCTGGACTGCGAATTGCTCGGCAGCTGGTGGACTTAGGGTTGGGGCAACACGCCCGTCTCCAGTTGCGTATCGGCACAGTTGTGGCACAACCAACTTGTGTCCCCTCAAACATGAGCTCGCCAAAGCCTCTGCTGCCCATATCCGAACTTGGATCAAGTCCTGTTCACCCATCGCCACCCCTATTGTGCACCATGACCCCCCCCCCCCCCCACACCGTACTCACTGATCTATATTGGCTCCCAGTCTGGCAACGCCTCCAATTTAAAATTCTCTGTTCCTTTTCCCCCCACTGCCCTTCAATGCCTCTCCCTCCCCCCTACTCCCTTCTCTGCGCCCCTCTAATTCTGGGCTCGTGCACATCCTGTGGCTTTCATCCTAATAATATTAACCTAATAATAAGACCCTTTTTACCCTCCTCCTCTAGCCAAAAAGGACTGAACAGGTAAGCTATTTCACTGTTTTTGTTAATATCTATATTTGTACTTAATTAAGGGGTAATTGAGTAAAAGAAATGGCAGCCAGGGGAGTGCAGTGCTCCTCCTGCAGTATGTTCGAGGTGAGGGGAACCTCCGGTGACCCTGCCGACTTCACCTGCTGGAAGTGCATCCGTCTCCAGCTCCTATCAGACCGTGTTAGGGAACTGGAGCTGGAGCTGGATGAACTGAGGATCATTCGGGAAGCTGAGGGGGTGATAGATAGAAGCTACAGGGATGTCGTTACTCCACAAAACAAAGGCAGCTGGGTAACAGTTAGAGGTGGGAAGAGGTCAGTGCAGGGATCTCCTGTGGTCGTTCCCCTCAGCAACAAGTATACAGTTTTAGATACTGTTGGGGGGGACGGCCTATCGGGGGCAGGCTGCAGTGAACGGGCCTCTGGCACGGGGTCCTGCACTGTGGCTCAGAAGGGAAGGAGGGAGAATGGGAGAGCACTAGTCATCGGGGACTCGATGGTGATGAGTACCGACAGGCGGTTCTGTGGGCGCAAGCGAGACGCACGGATGGTTTGTTGCCTACCTGGTGCCAGGGTCCGTGATGTTTGTGATCGCGTCTTCAGGATCCTTAAAGGGGAGGGGGAGCAGCCAGAGGTCGTGGTGCACATTGGCACCAACGACGTAGGAAGGAAGGGTGGCACAGATGTTAGAAGTGAGTTTAGGGAGTTAGGCTGGAAGCTGAAAGCTCGGACGGACAGAGTTGTTATCTCTGGTTTGTTGCCGGCGCCACGTGATAGTGAGGCTAGGAATAGGGAGAGAGCACAGCTGAACACGTGGCTGCAGGAATGGTGTAGAAGAGAGGGCTTCCAGTTCTTGGATAATTGGACTGCATTCTGGGGAAGATGGGACCTGTTCAAACAGGACGGGCTGCATCTGAACCAGAGGGGCACCAATATCCTGGGAGGGAGGTTTGCTAGTACTGTTCGGGAGGGTTTAAACTAGTTTGGGAGGGGGATGGGAACCGGACTTGTAGTCCAGGGACCAGTGGGTCCACTCAGAAAGACAAAGAGTGTAGTGAGGTATTGGGGAAGGTAGCACTGTCGCAGAGGACAGATGGGCACGGAGAAGGGTTAAAGTGCGTATACTTCAACGCAAGAAGCATCAGGAATAAGGTGAGTGAATTGAAGGCGTGGATGGGCACTTGGGACTACGATGTTGTGGCCATCACTGAAACGTGGATAGGTGAGGGGGAGGAATGGTTCTTGGAGGTACCTGGTTATAGATGTTTTCATAAGATTAGGAATGGTGGTAAAAGAGGTGGGGGGGTGGCATTGTTAGTTAGAAATAGTGTAACAACTGCTGAAAGAATTTTCGAGGAGGATCTGCCGACTGAGGCACTGTGGGTTGAGGTCAGGAACAGGAAAGGAGCAGTCACCTTGATGGGAGTTTTCTATCGGCCCCCCAATAGCAGCAGGGAGGTGGAAGAGCAGATTGGGAAACAGATTTTGGAAAGGAGCAGAAGTCACAGGGTAGTAATTATGGGGGATTTCAACTTCCCAAATATTGATTGGCAACTCTTTAGATCGAATAGTTTGGATGGGGTAGTGTTTGTGCAGTATGTCCAGGAAGCTTTTCTGACTCAGTATGTAGACTGCCCGACCAGAGGGGAGGCAATATTGGATTTGGTACTAGGTAATGAACCAGGGCAAGTGATAGAGCTGTTGGTGGGCGAGCACTTTGGAGATAGTGATCACAATTCTGTAGCATTCACTGTGGTAATGGAGAGGGATAGGTATGTGCAACAGGGCAAGGTTTACAATTGGGGGAAGGGTAGATATGATGCTGTCAGGCAGGAACTGAGGAGCATAAGTTGGGAGCATATGCTGGCAGGGAAGGGCACGGTCGAAATGTGGAACTTTTTCAAGGAGCAGATAGTAGGGGCCATTGATAAGCATGTCCCTGTCAGACAGGGAAGGGATGGTCATGTGAGGGAACCGTGGTTGACAAGAGAGGTTGAGAGTCTTGTTAGGAAGAAGAAGGATGCGTATATAAGGTTGAGGAAAAAGGGCACAGGCATAGCTCTGGAGGGATACAAGATGGCCAGGAAGGATCTGAAGAAAGGGATTAGGAGAGCTAAGAGAGGGCATGAAAAATGCTTGGCGGGTAGGATAAAAGAAAACCCCAAGGCCTTTTACGCATATGTCAGAAATATGAGGATGACTAGGGGGACCGTAGGTCCGGTCAAGGACAATAGCGGGAGACTGTGTGTTGAGCCGGAAGAGATAAGTGAGGTTTTGAATGAGTACTTCTCTTCGGTATTTACGAATGAGAAGGGGTGTATTACTGAAGAGGACGGTGTGAAACAGACTGGTAAGCTCGAGGAAGTGCTCGTTAGGAGGGAAGATGTGTTGGGGTTTTTGAATAACTTGAAGATAGACAAGTCTCCCGGGCCTGACGGGGTATATCCAAGGATGTTATGGGAAGCAAGGGATGAAATTGCAGAGCCGCTGGCAATGATCTTTTCATCTTCTCTGTTGACGGGGGTGGTACCAGGTGATTGGAGGGTGGCAAATGTTGTGCCCCTGTTCAAGAAAGGGAATAGGAACAACCCTGGGAATTACAGGCCAGTTAGTCTTACTTCGGTGGTAGGCAAGTTGATGGAAAAGGTGCTGAGGGATAGGATTTCTGAGCATCTGGAAAGACACTGCTTGATTCGGGACAGTCAGCACGGTTTTGTGAGGGGTAGGTCTTGCCTCACAAGCCTGATTGAATTCTTTGAGCAGGTGACCAAGCAAGTGGATGAGGGTAAACCAGTGGATGTGGTGTACATGGATTTTAGTAAGGCATTTGATAAGGTCCCCCATGGTAGACTTATGGAGAAAGTCAGGAGGCATGGGATAGTGGGGAATGTGGCCAGTTGGATTAAGAATTGGCTAACTGATAGAAGGCAGAGAGTGGTCTTAGATGGTAAATACTCAGCCTGGAGCCCAGTTACCAGTGGCGTGCCACAGGGATCAGTTCTGGGTCCTCTCCTGTTTGTGATTTTTATTAACGACTTGGATGAGGAAGTCGAAGGGTGGGTCAGTAAATTTGCAGATGATACAAAGGTTGGTGGAGTTGTGGATACCGAGGAGGGCTATTGTCGTCTGCAAAGGGACTTGGATAGGTTGCAGTGCTGGGCTGAAAAGTGGCAGATGGAGTTTAACCCTGAAAAGTGTGAGGTCGTCCATTTTGGAAGGACAAACACGAATGCAAAATACTGGGTTAACGGTAGGGTTCTTGGGCATGTGGAGGAGCAGAGAGACCTTGGGGTCTATGTGCATAGATCGTTGAAAGTTGCAACTCAAGTGGATAGGGCTGTGAAGAAGGCACATGGGGTGTTAGCGTTCATTAGCAGAGGGATTGAATTTAAGAGCCGTGAGGTGATGATGCAGCTGTACAGGACCTTGGTAAGGCCTCATTTGGAGTACTGTGTGCAGTTCTGGTCGCCTCATTTTAGGAAGGATGTGGAAGCCTTGGAGAGGGTGCAGAGGAGATTTACCAGGATGTTGCCTGGAATGGAGAATAAGTCTTACGAGGAAAGGCTGAACATTCTAGGCCTCTTCTCATTAGAACGGAGAAGGATGAGGGGTGACATGATAGAGGTTTATAAGATGATCAGGGGAATAGATAGGGTAGACAGTCAGAAACTTTTTCCCCGGGTGGAGCAAAGCGTTACAAGGGGTCATAAATTTAAGGTGAAGGGTGGGAGATATAGGGGGGATGTCAGGGGAAGGTTCTTTACCCAGAGAGTGGTCGGGGCATGGAATGCCTTGCCTGGGGAAGTTGTTGAGTCAGAAACTTTAGGGACTTTCAAACGGCTTTTAGATAGGTATATGGATAAAGGAGAATGATGGGGTATAGATTAAATTGTCCTTGACAGAGGACAAAGGATCGGCGCAACATCGTGGGCCGAAGGGCCTGTTCTGTGCTGTATTTTTCTATGTTCTATGTTCTATCGCTTTAATATTGGCGGCCGTCCCTTCAGGTGCCTCGGTCCTAAACTCTCTGGAATCCCTTCCTAAATGTCTCTGCCACCCGCACCCTCCACCCCCCCCCACCCCCAGCGTCTCCGTTTATATTGTTGATTAAAACTTACCTCTTCAACCAAGCTTTTGGTCACCTGCCCTAATATCTCCTTATGTGGCTCGGTGTCAAATTATGTTAAGTACCTTGGGCCTTGTAGTTTCCAGCAGACTGAGGGTGTGATATGAAGCCGAGTTGTTCAATTCCCGTCGCTCTGGGTTGTGTTTGAACCCAGGATCTATAGGCTCTGCTGTTTTGCCTGGCACTGTTTGAGTTTGAAGGGTAGACGAGAGCAGCCGCATTCCTTTGGGGAACATGCCATTCCAGTCAATTGAGTCGCAGCCCTGTCCTCCCCTCTGCTGCGTGGAATCCCGGGTGCAAGCGGCACTTGCCGTGACTTCTTGGGGTTAGGGTTATTCTCAAATCAATTTCCTCTACCTGCTAGTCCTGGGCGAATGGCTATTTCCAGGACCCAAATGGCTTTTGTGTCTGCCTTTCTCCCTCTCTCTCTGCAGCTGTCTTGCCAGTCGGTCGTGTGGCTGAATGAAACCTGTTGGGTTCCCCATGCCGCGTGCAATGGCCGTTTGGCCGAGGGAGAGGATTTGGGGGATACTCGTGGTGTGGCTCTGCCTCACAGGTCCCTGGAGGTCCCGGTTTCAACCTGGTCTCACCAGTGCCCAGTTTGAAATGGCACACCTTTTATTATCCCAGTGTAC
Source organism: Heterodontus francisci (assembly GCF_036365525.1). Taxonomy (NCBI): domain Eukaryota; kingdom Metazoa; phylum Chordata; class Chondrichthyes; order Heterodontiformes; family Heterodontidae; genus Heterodontus; species Heterodontus francisci. The sequence goes on along the minus strand of NW_027140367.1, from coordinate 14,798 downwards.
AGTCTGACACATAGGAGCAGGAGGGGGCTATTCAGCCCTTCGAGCCTGTTCTGCCAATTCAGATCGATTGTGGCTAATCTGCATCGAACAAAAATTTATCAGCCTGTTATTTTGAAATTTTCAACTGTCCCCCAGCCTCACCAGCTTTTTGGGGGAGTGAATTCCAGATTTCCACTCCCCTTTGTGTCAAGAAGTGCTTCCTGACATCACCCCTCGCTCCAATTTGAAGGTTATGCCCCTCTTGTTCCAGTCAAATCGAGAGGTGTCAGAGGTCTCAGCAACAGCAGGTGGGTGGAGGCAAGGGGCAGTTGGACAATGTCACAGAACATAAGTAGGAGTAGGCCATTCGGCCCCTCCATTCAATAAGCTCATGGCTGATCTGCGCCAGCTCCTCATAGTCCTCAACTCGCCGACATTTCAAAAATACATCTACCTCCTCTTTAAATACTTCAGTGATCTAGCCTCCACAATTCTCTGGGGTACAGAATTCCAGACATTCACTACGCTCAGAGAAGAAATTCCTTCGCGTCTCAGTTATAAATGAGTATCCCCTTCTTCTGTAACTATGTCCCCTAGTTCGAGATTCCTCCACTTGTGGAAACATCTTCTCACATCTATCCTGTCAAGCCCGCTCAGAATTTTGTATGTTTCAATAAGATCACCCTTCATTCTTCTAAAATCCAACGAATAAAGACCTAACCTGTTTAGCCATTCTTGATAAGTCAACCCCTTCATCCCAGGAATCAGCCTAGTGAATCTCTTTTGAACTGCCTCCAATGCCGGAATATCCTTTCTTAAATACGGGGACCAAAACTGTGCACAGTACTCCAGGTGCGGCCTCAGCAACACCCTGTACAGTTGTAACAAGACTTCCCTATTTTTAAACTCAACCCCCCCTAGCAATAAAGGTCAAAATTCCACTTGCCTTCTTAAATACTTGTTGCAACTGCATGCTAACTTTTTATGTTTCGTGCACAAGAACACCCAGATCCCTCCGTGCTGCACTTTTTTGGAGTCTCTCTCCATTTAAATAATCTGCCTTTAGTTTCTTCCTACCAAAGTGCTTGACCTCACACTTCGCTACATTAAACTTCATCTGCCAAGTTTTTGCCCACTCACTCAACCTATCTGTATCCCCTTGCAGGTTCCTTATGTCCTCATCACAACATGCCCTCCCACGTATTTTTGTATCGTCAGCAAATTTGGATATATTACACTCTGCCCCCTCCTCCAAGTCATTAATATAGACAGTACATAACTGAGGCCCTAGGACTGACTGATCCTTGTGCAACTCCACTAGTTACGTCTTTCCAACTTGAAAAAGATCCATTAATCCCGACTCTGTCTTCTGTGTGTTAACCAATCCTCAATCCATGCTAATACATTACCCCCAATACCGTGAGCTCCTGTCTTGTGCAATAATCTTTTATGTGGTACCTGATCGAATGCCTTCTGGAAATCCAAATACACTACATCTACCGGTTCCCATTTATCAACACTGCTTGTTATATCCTCAAAGAGCTCTAGCAAATTTGTCAAACATGCTTTCCCTTTCACAAAACTATGTTGACTCTGTTTGATTGCATTAAGCTTTTCCAAATGTCCTGCTATTTATTCCTTAATAATAGACTCTTAGCATTTTCCCCACGACCGATGTTAGGCTGACTGGCCTAGTTTCCTGCTTTTTGTCTCCCTCCCTTCTTGAACAGGGGCATCACATTAGCGGTTTTCCAATCCCCTGGGACCCTCCTGGAATCCAGTGAGTTTTGGAATATTTTGGCCAATGCCTGCACTATCTCTGCAGCCACTTCCTTTAAAACCCTTGGATGCAGGCCATCAGTTCCTGGCGACTTGTCTGCCTTTAGTCTCATTAGTTTGTCAAATACATTGTTCCTTGTGATAGAGACTATTACAAGATCTTTCCTCCCATTAGCTCCTTGCTTGTCTAATATCTGTGGGATGTTTATAGTGTCCTCCACCGTGAAGACCAATGCAAAATATTGGTTTAAATTATCTGCCATTTCCCTGTTCCCCATTATCAATTCTCCAGTCACATCCTCAAAGGGTCCCATGCTCACTTTAGATACTGTCTTGCTTTTTATATATCCGTAGAAGCTCTTGCTGTTTGTTTTTATATCGCTTGCCAATTTACTTTCAGCAGTTTTCTTCCGCTTTATTAACTTTTTCGTCATCTGCTGGTTTCTTAAAAACAAAATTCCAACCCTCTGGCCTACCACCAGTTCTCGCTGCTTTGTATGCCTTCGTCCGCAGAGGTGGATGTAGACTATGTTGATGGTGATGCAGATATGTGGTCGAACAGCTTTCTTCTTTTGGCACTGCATTGCGATAATTTTACTAAGCAGAATGCCTATACTTTGGAGGGAGGCTTGCCACCCAAAGTTGAACTCTTTCTTGGGGATAGAGCAGGAGAAACCTGGGTTTTAGCCCACTCCCCTTTCTGGGATGGGTGTGTTGGCGGGTGAGGAATGGGAGTGGTGTAATGGGGGATGAATAGGGTCCTAGCTCTTCGTGACAGAAGAGGCACAGGTGAGAAGAAAGGATCAGGTTCAGACTGGATGCCTTCGCGTGGTCGAATAGCTGGTGGGAGGCGCGGGGTGTGCAATGTAACATCGGATATAATTACACTGAGCCTGCAGCACAGAAACAATGGAACTTGACCCAACGGGTTTATGCTGCACATGAACCTCCTCCCACTCCTCTTTGTCTCATGCGCCGTATTTATCTAGCTTCCCCTTAAAACATTGACACGATTCACCTCAACCATTCCCTATGGCAACAAGTTCCACGTGCTCGCCACTCTCTGGGTAAATTTTTTCCTGAACGCCCCTTAGGATTTATTAGTGGCTCTCTTATATTCATCGCTCCAAGTTCTGGTCTCCCACGTAGGTAGAAGCATCTTCTCTATGCCTGGTTACGACCGCGTCGGGAACAACGCACTGTTAATTCAGTCCCGTCGCTCCACAGGTTGCAGCATAGCTATTAATTTTTTTTTTTACCAAAATTGGAAAAACAGCCAAATTAAAGAATGTAGTATCCCCACAATGAAACAGACCAAACCAGGTATCTTTAGACAAGAAAAAGTTAACTATTAAAAAAACTAATCTTAAACACTATTAAGATAAACCTATGTCTAAAGACCTTGTAACTTCCTAATTTAATCTAACTCCCTCATTCACGCACATATATTAAAAAAAAAATAATGTTTTCAAAACAGGTAGTTTTTAAGATTATCTATCTAAGAATAAATAAAAATCAGAGTCTTTGCATTTCACATTCCCGATGAATTAATGAAGTCGTCTTAGGTGAAGATAATCAAAGTTCACTTCAAGTCTTTATCTGGAGTTTATGGCAATACTCTGTTCTTGGTTCCATTGAGTTAGATAGGAAGAACCTTTTTCCCTTAGCAGAGGGGTCAATAACCAGGGGGCATAGATTTAAGGTAAGGTTTAGAGGGGATTTGAGGAAAAAAAATTTCACCCAAAGGGTGGTTGGAATCTGGAAAGTACTGCCTAAAGAGGTGGTAGAGGCAGGAATCATCACAACATTTAAGAAGTATTTAGATGAGCACTTGAAACGCCATAGCATACAAGGCTACGGGCCAAGTGCTGGAAAATGGGATTAGAATAGGTAGGTGCTTGATGGCCGGCACGGACACGATGGGCCAAAGAGCCTGTTTCTGTGCTGTATGACTCCATGACTATGGTTGATTCGGAATTCAAACAGTTCGGTTGCAGTAACATTAAAACAGTTCTTTCAATGATGAGCACAGCAATACAAATAATTTGTTGAAAAAGAAAAGCTTTTTCTTATTTATTCAGGCAATTAACTTAGCTTGTAGCTTTGTAGAAGTTTTCTTGAGAGAATTCTCCAGATCGTCTCACTGGAAAAGCTCTTAGCACCAACTGCTTCAAACCGGTTTCTGCTGGTTACACAGTCAAAGTGGACACATATACTATGTGACCTCTCTCTCCTGCTGTTGCTCACAGTAGCCAAAATGCAGCTGTGGTACAGTGTCTCCAGATTTCTAGAATCTTCTCTCCTTTAAAGGTGCACTGTTTTTAACCAGAGTCTTAAAGGCACATGCGCTTATTAATCCGGAGAGGAAAAATAATTCAAGTCCATGACATCTACTATATCAAATCTTGTAATAATCTTGAAGACCTCTGTCTGGTCATCCCTGTACTTTTTTTTTAATGAGAAGAGCACCAATCTGTTGAGTCTTTGCTGATAGATACAACCTCTCAGTCCTACTATCATCCTGGTGAATCTTTTTTGCATCTTCAGTGCCTCTACATCCCTTCCTAATGTTGAGAGCACAACTGTGCACAGTAAGCTGTGTGATCTAACCCAAGTAGGAGCGCATTAATTATCTTGTTTCCACCCTTTACCCCGCCCCCCCAAACTTTGTATGCGATCTACATCAAGATTAGCTCCACTGGCAGTGCAGTGCTCCCTCAGTACTGCCTCTCTGACAGTGCGACATTCCCTCAGGTCCACTCCCTCCGGCGGTAGGGTGCTCCCTCAGTGCTGCCCCTCCGGCGGAGTGCTCATTTCCTTCATTGTCTATGCACTTTATAAGCCTTTTTAAAAAAAAAAATCATTCAATTCTTCATTTTAATTATTCATGACTTTTTGTTTTTGTGTGAAATTTATTTCCCAAACTCTTGATCTCTCCAATATTGTCAAATCCTCTCCCTCTTTCAGTATTTTTCTCAAGTTTGCCTCTACACAGTGTTTCCTTGTTCACTCAGAATTGGCGTTTTTCCAGTCTTACTACTTTGGCCTTTGCTATCCAGAATTTCTCTCAATAGTTTTCTTGAACCTTTTTATTGTATTGTGATTTCTACTGTTTAATTACTCTGCCACACTTGCCTTTCTTATCTGCTCCAGTACATTTCCCAATACTGGATATGGCAGGATTCCTCCCTTATTGGGCTGCTTGCATCATGGGTCAAAAAGGAGGCTTGTGCACAGAGTAAATCATGGAATGATACAACAACAACTTGAATTATATAGCATCTTTAACGCAGCAATACGTCTCACAGTACTTAACGGGTATTGTCGATGAAAACATTTTTGACACCCCGCCGCAGAAGGTGCAATCAGGACAGATGACTAAAAGTTTGGCTAAAGAGGTGGGGTAAAGGATTACCCGAGAGGAGGAGAGTAAGGTAGCGAGGCACAGACGCTTAGGGAGGGAATTCCAGAGTTCAGGTGCAAGGCAGCTGAGGGCACGGCCACAAGCGATGGAAATCGGGCACGTGCAAGAGGCCGGAATTGGAGGAATGCAGGTGCCTTGAAAGTTTGTAGGGACAGAGGAGGTGACGGGTAGGGAGGGTCACTGGATGAGGCCATTTGGCCCATTGTGCCTGTGCTGGCTCTTTGGTAGAGCTGTCCAGTTAGTTCCACTTACCCTTGCTCTTTCCCTGTAGACCTGTCCTTGTTTATTTTCTTTCCCTTCAGGTACTTACCCAGTTCTTCTTTGAAAGTGCCTATTGAGTCTGCTTCCGCCACCCTTTCCAGGCAGTGCATTCCAGATCGCAACAATTCTGTGTTGAGAAAATATTCCCTTATTGCCTCTGGTTCTTTGCCAATCACCTGAAATTTGTGTCCTCCAGTTACTGCCACTGGAAACAGTTTCTCTTTATTTACTCTACTGGAACCCTTCATGATTTTGAACACCTATCAAATCTCCTCAGCTCTAAGGAGACAAGCCCTAGCTTCTTTAGATTCTGTTTCGAGCTTATGGTTATGCCTGTTCCTGCTCCAGCCATTGTTTTTGTAACACAGCTACCCGGCTCCCCGTTTATCATCAGTAAATAGCCAGCAATATTTTGTTGCCAATCCTGTCCAGTCTGCAGCCGTTCTCCTCTCTTGCATCTGTTTACTGCCTGCTCATCATTGCCTCCAGTTCCTCCCTCTCTTTTTGCTGATGCTTCTGTACATTGCCTTGAAGGCAATTTAAGGTGCTTTTAGTTTCCATCACTGGTATTTTATTCATTGTTGTTTCCTTCACTGTTCTTTGATATATTCTTATCTTTTTCTGTACTTTGAACTTTGCTCTCAGCTGTTTCTTGTTCTAATCGTTGAGTTGTTATTGTTGCATCCAAAACCTACCCCTTATTTTTTCATGGGATGTGAGCATTGGTGGCTAGGCCAGCATTTATTGCCCATTGCTGGTGAGCTGCTGTCTTGGACTGCTGCAGTCCATGTGAAGTAAATACACCCACTGTGCTGTTGGGGAGGGAGTTCCAGGATTTTGACCCAGTGACAGTAAGGGAACGATGCTATAGTTCCAAGTTAGGATGGTGTGTGACTTGGAGGGGAACTTGGAGATGGTGGTGTTCCAATGCATCTGCTGCCCTGGTCCTTCTAGGTGGTAGAGGTCATGGATTTGGAAGGTGGTGTCGAACGAGGCTTAGCCAGTTAATACAGTGCATCCTGTAGATGGTGCACACTACTGCCACTGTATGTCGGTGTTGAAGGTGTTGGATGGGGTGCAGATCAAGTGGGCTGCTTTATCCTGGATGGTGTCGAGCTTCTTGTGTGTTGGAGCTGGACCCATCTCAGCAGGTGGAGAGTATTCCATCACACTCCTGACATGTGCCTTGTAGATGGTGGACAGGCTTTGGGAAATCAGGAGCTGATTACTCGCTGCAGAATTCCCAGCCTGTGCCCTGCTCTTGTAGCCACAGTATTTATCTGGCTGGTTCAGTTCAGTTTCTGGTCAATGGTAACCCCCAGGATGTTGATAGTGGGGGATTCAGTGATGGTAATGTCATAGAATGTCAAGAGGAGATGGTTAGATTCTCTATTATTAGAGATGGGCATTGCATGGCACTTGTCAGTCCAAGCCTGAATGTTGTCCAGGTCTTGCTGCAAATGAGCACGGACTGCTTCAATATCTGAGGAGTCTCAAAGGCTGCAATGAGTTCTGGAGCTGAGTGGCCCTGGTAGAACCCAAAATGAGCATCACTGAGCAGGTTGTTGTTGAATAAGTGCCACCTGGTAGCACTGTCGACGGCACCCTCCATCATTTTGCTGATGATCAAGAGTGGACGGATGGGGCAGTAATTGGCCAGGTTGGATTTGTCCTGCTTTTTGTGGACCGGACATTCCTGGGCAATTTTCTGCATTATCAGATACATGCCAGTGTTTGCAGCTGTAATGGAACAGCCTGGCTAGGAGCATGGCTTGTTATGGAGCACAGGTCTTCTGTACTACAGTCGGGATGTTATCAGTGCCCAGTCGATTCTTGATATCATGTGGAGTGAATCGAATTGGCTGAAGACTGGCATCTGTGATGTTGGGACAAGGCCAAGATGAATTATCTGCTCTGCACTGCTGGCTGGAGATGGTTGCAAATGTTTCAGCCTTGTCTTTTACTAGTTTAAAGTCCTTTCGTGGAATTTGCGGCAAAGAAACCGACCATTTGGCCCTACAGGTCGACGCTGATGTTTATGCTCCACGTGAGCCTCCTCCCACCTGTCTTCACCTTACCTATCAACATATCCTATTCCTTTTTCTTTGCGTTTATCTAGCTTTCCTCTTAAATGCGTCTATGCTATTCGCCTTAACCATTCCTTGTGGTTCTCAACTCTCCATCAACATGGAGAGTTATGTAGTTGATTCTGAGACAAGGGTCCTGAATCTTAGTAAAGGAAACTGCAAAGGTATGAGGCACGAGTTGGCCATGAGGGATTGGGAAACGTTACTTAAAGGGATGACGGTGGATAGGCAATGGCAAACATTTAAAGAGCGCATGGATGAACTGCAACAATTGTTTATCCCTGTCTGGTGCAAAAGTAAAATGGGAAAGGTAGCCAAACCATGGCTAACAAGGGAAGTTGGAGATAGCATTAGATCCAAGGAAGAGGCATTTCAATTTGCCAGGAAACACAACAGGCCTGAGGATTGGGAGCAGTTTAGAATTCAGCAAAGGACCAAGGGATTGATTTAAGAAGCGGAAAATAGAGTACGAGAGCAAGCTTGCGGGGAACATAAAAACTGACTGTAAAGGTTTCTGTAGGTATGTGAAGAAAAAAAGATTGGTGAAGACAAATGTAGGTCCCTTACAGTCAGAAACAGGGGAATTTATTATGGGGAATAAAGAAATGGCTGACCAACTAAATGCATACTTTGGTTCTGTCTTCACAAAGGAGGACACATAACATACCAGAAATGTTGGGGAACACGGCTTAGGAAGAGAGAGGAACTGAAAGAAATCAATATTAGTAGAGAAATGGTGTTGGGGAAATTGGAATTGAAGGCCGATAAATCCCTAAGGCCTGATGGTGTGCATCCCAGAGTACTTAAGGAAGTGGCCCGAGAAATAGCGTATGCATTGGTGGTCATCTTCCAAGATTCTGTAGACTCTGGAACAGTTCCTACAGATTGGAGGGTAGCTAATGTAACCCCAATATTTAAAAAGGGAGGTAGAGAGAAAGAAGGGAATTGTAGACCAGTCAGACTGATGTCAGTAATGGGGAAAATTATAGAGTCCATTTTCAAAGATTTTACAGCAGAGCACTTGGAGAACAGTGGTAGAATCGGGCAGAGTCAGCATGGATTTACGAAAAGGAAATCATGCTTGACAAATCTACCAGAATTCTTCGAGGATGTAACCAGTAGAGTTGATGAGGGGGAGCCAGTGGATGTGGTTTATTTGGACTTTCAGAAGGCTTTCGACAAAGTCCCACATAGGAGATTAGCGAGTAAAATTAAAGTGCATGGGATTGGGGGTAGTGTATTGCGATGGATAGAAAATTGGTCGGCGGATAGGAAACAGAGTAGGGATAAATGGGTCTTTTTCCGAATGGAAGGAGTTGACTAGTGGGGTGCTGCAGGGATCGGTGCTAGGACCCCAGCTAGTCTCAATACACATTAATGATTTAGATGAGGGAACTAAATGTAATGTCTTCAGATTTGCAGATGACATAAAACTGGGTGGGAGGGTGAGTTGTGAGGAGGATGCAGAGAGGCTCCAGGGGGATTTGGGCAAGTTGAGTGAGTGGGCAAGTGCATGGCAGATGCAGTATAATGTGGATAAATGTGAGGTTATCCACTTTGGTAGCAAAAACAGGCAGGCAGATTATCTGAGCGGCTATAAACAGAGAGGGGAATATGCAGAGACACCTGGGTTTTCTCGTACACCAGTTGCTGAAGGTAAGCATGCAGGTGCAACAGGCGGTAAAAAAGGCAAATGGTATGTTGGCCTGCATAGCGAGAGGATTTGAGTACAGGAGCAGGTTGTCTTGCTGTAATTATACAGGGCCTTGGTGAGGCCACACCTGGAATATTGTGTGCAGTTTTGGTCTCCTTATCTGAGGAAGGATGTTCTTGCTGTGGAGGGAGTGCAGCGAAGGTTTACCAGACTGATTCCTGGGATGGTGGGACTGACTTATGAGGAGAGATTGATTCGGTTAGGATTATATTCGCTGGAGATCAGAAGAGTGAAGTGGGGGGGGGATTTCATAGAAACCTATAAAATTCTAGCAGGACTAGACAGGGTAGATGCAGGAAGGATGTTCCCGATGGTGGGGGAGTCCAGAACCAGGGGTCATAGTCTAAGGATACGGGGTAAACCTTTCAGGACTGAGATGAGGAGAAATTTCTTCACCCAGAGAGTGGTGAGCCTGTGGAATTCACCACCACAGACAGCAGTTGAGGCCAAAATATTGTATGTTTTCAAGAAGGAGTTAGATATAGCTCTTGGGTCTAAAGGGATCAAAGGGTATGGGGCGAAAGCGGGAGCAGATTACTGAGTTGGATGATCAGCCATGATCATAATGAATGGCGGAGCAGGCTGGAAGGGCCGAATGGCCTACTCCTGCTCCTATTTTCTCAGTTTCTATGTTCAGTCTGTCCGGAATTCCATATTGGATTTATTAGTGACTATCTATCTCTGCCCCCTTAGTTTTCATTTCCTCCAAATAAGGAAATATCTTCTCTATCAAAACCTTTTGAAAATTTTAAAGACCTCGTTTGGGTCACCTCTCAGAATTTTCTTGAGAAAAGAGCCCCAGTCTCCCCAAACATTGCAGATGGGTGCATCTTTCTGGGTCTCGTACCATTCTAGTAAATCCTTGTACCATTTCCAGTTTCTCTTGATAAGTTTTGTAACGTAGAGACCAGAACTGTTCGCAGTACTGTGGTCTAACCGAGTGTTTTTTTTAAGGATTTTGGAAAGAATTGAAAGGATAGATAGAAATGTTTTTTCTGACTGGGGACAGTCTAGGGCAGGGGTGTGTGTGTGACCATAAAATCAGAGCCAGGCCATTCAGGAGCAATGTTCGGAAACACTTCTTCGTGCAAAGGATGGTGGAGGTGTTGTACTCTGTCTCTCAAAAAGCGGTAGTTGCGAGCTCAGTTATCGATTTCAGATTTGAGACCAGTAGATTTTTGCTAGCCAGGGGTATTAAGGGGTCTCGAACAAAGGCAGGTGGATTGACTTTAGATGCAGATCTCAGAATGGCAGGACAGCCTCGAGGCCGAAATGGCGCCCGCCCCCCGCCCCCAACTCCCCTACAGCAGATTTAAGGGGGCTGAATGATTATCTGCTCCTATGATTTTGCTTCTGGATTCCTTCGTCCCCCTCTGTCTTCGACAGATTCGTTCCGTGTTTTGGGAAATCAGCTGTCTCTTGGGTTAGCTGAATGGCAGCCCAGTCATCAGCGATGTGGGCTGCACTTCACTTGTTCAAATTGACTGAACTACTGTGACTCAGTGACCAAGGAAGTGACCCAGCCACAGCGACCGAAGAAAACCACTTGCATGCTCTGCTTATCATCTCATCGCGTTACCAAAGAAGTGGACAAAAGGGTCAAAGTCCCGATGCATGAGTCGCGTGATTGCATGTCCAACAATGGTATCGGTGGCTCATTTATCATTTACTAACCAGGAATGCAATTCACCACGTGCGGCTGGTGCACTGGCCAACACTGGTGAAAGCCCCCGTTACCGCAGCTGCACATGTACGCAGCAGGAGCAATGCTAGGGGAGGTTGGCCATTGAGGTGGCTGACGGCACGGGCAAGTTAAAAGGTAGGACTCGCATTGACATGCAGTGCCTTTCACCATTGTGGGACGCCCCAAAGTGCTTCACGGCCAGTGGAATACTTGATTGAAGTGCAGTCCACTGTTGTGATCTCGGGATATGTGGCAACCAGTGCGCGCACAGCAAGCACCCACAAACGGCAGTAATGACCGGACTGTCTCTTTTTGTTCTGTTGATGGTTTAGGGATAAATATTGACCCAGAACGCACTTTCTGGTCTTGGAAAGAGTAGTTCTGTGTATTTCACAGAACCCACAGAATGATCCAATGCCGAAGCAGGGCCGTTGGACCTCATCGTGCCTGTAATTCATTCACTTATCCCCTGCTCGTCTCCCGTAGCCCTGGAATTTTTTTTTTCCCTTTCAAGTATTTATCGAATTCTCCTTTGAAAGTTACTATTCAATCTGCTTCCACTGCCTTTGAGGCAGTGCATTCCAGTATATTTCTGTACTGAAATGAGAAATGGTTTCTCATTTACTCCATCAAAACCCTTCACGATTTTCAATACTTCTATCAAATGTCCCTCTCACCTTCTCTTCTCTCAGGAGAGTAACGCCACCGTCTCCAGTAATAAAAGCCGTAAGTGCTGGAAATACTCAGCAGGTCTGGCAGCGCCTGTGGAGACAGAAGCAGAGTTAACGTTTCAGGTCAGTGACCCTCCAGACCTGAAACTTTAACTCTGCTTCTCGCTGCACGGATGCTGCCAGACCTGCTGAGGATTTCCAGCACTTTGTTTTTATTTCAGATTTCTAGCATCCGCAGTATTTTGCTTTTATTTTACCATCTTCTCCAGTCTCCGCATTAACCATTCCAGTCGCTAGTCAAAGCCCACGAAGTACTTTTTTTTGACGTGTCGGCACTGTTGCAATGTAAGGGAAAGCGGCAGCCAATCTGCAGATGTCTGTGAAGGGGTGAGGGACAGAAGCCGCTGTTAATATTATTTTGTGTTCCTGTCAGTGCGCAACAGGGCTGGCTCCTCTTGAAAATACACAGCTCTGGGTTTACCGCGGTCTTGAGACCTAGATTCTGAGCTAATACCCTCTGCAAAGCACAGCAGGTCCTTCCTCGGTCACAACAGGGCAGGGGGTGTTTAATGGACTCTGGGCTTGCCCTGTGAATCCCCTTCTGAGCCTTTGATGAACTCTCTGCCGCTTGCCAGGCGATTGGAAGCGTTTAGGATTGTTGAGAGGCGGCAAGGGCGACAGCAGCTTGCATTGCAGCAACAACTTTCGCTGGTGGGAGACGTCCCAAAGCGTTTAACTAGAGCGTAAATCAGGAACAAAAAAGGACTTTCAGCCACAGGCGATATCAGGAAGGCAAATGATATGTTGACCTTTATCGCAATGGGGTTGGAGTATGACTGGGGAAATCTTACTGCAATTATATGGGACTTTGGTGAGACCACACCTGGATGCTGTGCACAACATTGATCTCGGGACACCAGGAAGGAGATACCTGCCTTAGGGGGAATGCAAAAAAGGGTCACTAGCTTGATTCCTGGGATGAGGAGGTTGTCCTATGAAGGGATTGAATAGAACGGCTTGATATTGGCTGGAATTCAAAAGAATGGGAGGTGACTTCATTCTGTGAGGGTTTGACAGGGTGGACACTTGAGACTATTTTCCTGGCTGGAGAGTGAAGAACGAGGGAGCATCATCTCTGGATAAGCGATCGGCTGTTTAGGACCAAGATGAGAAATTTATTAACTCAAGGTTGTGAATTCTCAGCGCAGAGAGCTGTGGATGAGTATGTTCAAGACCCAGATTCATGGACTTTTCAACGCTAAGGGATATGGCGATACGGCAGGAAAGTGGAGTTGAGGTGGAATGATCTTGTTGAATGGCAGAGCAGGCTCGAGGGGCCGAATGGCTTCCTCCCATTTCTTCCCTTCGTATGTGACCGAGAGCTCGGTCAGCCGTGTGGGTTTTAAGGAGCGTCGTGACGGAAAAGATAGAGGCGGAGAGGTTTGGAGAGGGATTTCCTGAACCTGGGGCCAAAGCAGCTGAAGGCACAGCCAGTGGCGAGGCGAAGAGAGAGGTAGATGCACAGAAGAGCAGAATTAGAGGAACGCAGCCATCTGAGCTCTTTGTTTTCGCTGTCTGCTTTTTAAAAAATAAACTTGTAGCGTTTTTGTAATGGCACCTCGACAGTGCATTTATAAAAAAAAAACATTTTTCTCGGAGAGTAAATCATCCAAGGTATTTATAAAGGTGCTGGCTATCCCACACATGCCCTCCCAGTGAGAGGGCAGGGAGGCTGTCATCTCTCAGGAGGATAATTAACCCAGCATGAATGAATCTTGGTGACTCAGGCTGCTCCCTTGGCCTATCAAACTCTGAAACTGCACCTTGGCACACCTCTCCCGATTATATATTAATCGATTTGTTCAACAAAAAGTAAAATAACACGGGTCTCAGCCATGGTAGCAGACTCGCCTCTGAGTCAGAGGTCATGGGTTCACGCCACAGCGGCGACGCAGTGGTTAGCACCGCAACCTCACAGCTCCAGCGACCCGGGTTCGGTTCTGGGTACTGCCTGTGCCAAGTTTGCATGTTCTCCCGGTGACCGGGTGGGCTTCCTCCGTGTGCTCCAGTTTCCTCCCACATGCCAAAGACCTGCGGGTTGATAGGCCATTGTAAATTGCCCCTCGTGTAGGTAGGTGGTATGAGAATCGAGGGAAGGCGAGGATGTGAGAGGGAAATGGGATTAATGTAAGATTAGTATAAATGGGTGGTTGATGGTTGGGGCGGACTCGTTGGGCCGAAGGGCCTGTTTGGTGCTGTATCTCCAGGCTGATAGTTCCGTGCCAGTGCTGAGGGAGCACCGCGCAGCCGAAGGGACGCTGGACTCAATAGATATGTCGTCATTTGGGATGAGGCTTTAAATCGATGCTCCCTCTGCCCTCTTGAGCGAAAGTTTAAAAAAACCTCCCACAGCTGCTATTTGGAGGAAGAACCGGGTGGGGGAGTTTGCCCCAGTATCTTGGCTGATATTTATCAGATCATCAGTCAGCATCACTGAAAAAGCAAATGATTTGGTTATTTATCACCATTGTTTGCGGGAGCTTGCTTTGTGCAATTTGGTTGCCGACTTTTCCTCTTACAACAGTGACTACACTTCAGTACATCATGGCCTACAAAGCACTTTGTGATGTCCTGAAGTTCTGAAAGGCACGACAGATAGTTTAGTTTAGTTTAGAGATACAGCACTGAAACAGGCCCTTTGGCCCACCGAGTCTGTGCCGACCATCAACCACCCGTTTACACTAATCCTACACTAATCCCATATTCATATCACATCCCCACCTATCCCTATATATTTCCCGACCACCTACCTATACTAGGGGCAATTTCTAATGGCCAATTTACCTATCAACCTGCAAGTCTTTTGGCATGTGGGAGGAAACCGGAGCACCCGGAGGAAACCCACGCAGACACAGGGAGAACTTGCAAACTCCACACAGGCAGTACCCGGAATTGAACCCGGGTCGCTGGAGCTGTGAGGCTACGGTGCTAACCACTGTGCCACTGTGCCGCCCTGCAAGTTTCTTTTGACCAGAATGGTCCCAGGGATAGGGGGTTGCAGTTAATGTGGAGAGACTGGAGAAGATGAAATTGTTTTCTTCTGAGCAGAGAAGGTCAGGGGGAGATTTAATAGAGGAGTTCAAAATTGCGAGAGGTTCGCTAGACTGGAGAAACTGTTCTGCTGACAGGAGGGTCAGTA